>NW_019396450.1:117727-151757 GCF_000591075.1 Eurytemora carolleeae | reverse complement strand
GACGGGACTATGCCAAGAAAATTGACCCCTGTCGTATGTTAGTCTGGTTAGGGCGACGTACTGTACCATCCATAGGATCGGGTCGGTACACACTGTTATCTGGCAGGCCGGTACAAACTTGGCAGGTCCTGTTCGAATTCAAATTTACTACGGGGATAGAGTGTGTCATGTTCAAAATTCTTTTTTTAAAAATAGCAGTTTAAAGTCTTCAATGTTAGACAGCCATACACAAATCACGAAACAATTTTTGATTTAAACCCTACTACAGGTTCACATTGGAAAATTATTCACGACTTTGAACGTTATATTACGACAAATATTAGCTAATTAAATAAAATTAAATATTACTTTTATGTCGTCGTCCTATTCCACAGAATCATGGGGATTACTTTACGATTAAAACATTGACTCTAAATTATCAGAAAATCATTATGTTGATGTTTTTGTTTTATTTGGGAAAATACAATTAAAAATAATCGATTTTCAGATAAAAATTAAGTATAGACTCAACGATTGTGCTCAGCTAGACAACAGTTTACAGAGTATCGTGGTGATTCAGACATGAGGGGGAGGGGAGGTATAGTACTGCCACAATAAGCTTAGATTCAGACATGAGGGGGAGGGGAGGTATAGTACTGCCACAATAAGCTTAGATTCAGACATGAGGCGGAAGGGAGGTATACTACTGCCACAATAATCTTTAACCAAAAACGAGACTGAATTAAATCCGATCGCTGTCTAAAGCAGTGTGATGATGTGTGCTTTTATAATTTTGAATTTCATTGTTTGGGGGAGGCAAGGAGGGGAGGAGGTAGTATATATTGATGCATCAGATATGAGATTTTGTAAAAATTATTTTAATAATCTTTCCTTGCAAAGTTTTGTTCTACGCTATGTAATCACACCCCAGATGATGTGCAGATTTATATGCAAAATAAATACCGCTCTCGAGCAGTTAGGAATTCGCAACACCCAGTTTGCATTTTTGCAACCACCCAGCTAGACCTGCCTTTAAAGGGTTTGTTAACGTAATTTCAAATGAGTCTCCAGTGAATATCCGATTAGTTTGAGAAGTACTGCGGATTTGTGCAACAGGGAAACAGAAGAAAATAAAGACAGAATTCCTGTTTTAAAGAGCACCGTTGTACATCGGGCATGCACCATTACAATTAAGGGTTGAAATTATTGAAATTATTTCGATTGTCCCTTTAACCAGTAAACCCCCTGGTTAGGCCTGTATAGTCCCTTTAACCAGCAAACCCCTGGTTAGGCCTGTATAGTCCCTTTAACCAGCAAACCCCTGGTTAGGCCTGTATAGTCCCTTTAACCAGCAAACCCCTGGTTAGGCCTGTATAGTCCCTTTAACCAGCAAACCCCTGGTTAGGCCTGTATAGTCCCTTTAACCAGCAAACCCCTGGTTAGGCCTGTATAGTCCCTTTAACCAGCAAACCCCCTGGTTAGGCCTGTATAGGCCCTTTAACCAGCAAACCCCTGGTTAGGCCTGAATAGTCCCTTTAACCAGTAAAGCCCTGGTTAGGCCTGCCAAAAATACTGGAATCGTTGAATCAGCCTTTTTCTCTTTCTCTCTGTATCTAATTCTATTTGAGAATATTTAAATATGAATTGGAATCTAGTTTCAAATTTCTAGAATTTATGAAAGGAGTTGATTATTTACGCAGTGGGCTGGGGTTTAGAAACCCAGGTTAGAAAGCAAACAAAATGTCGGTTTATGATGATGATGTCATCAACTGAATCAGTCTGGGCATTTTCAGCTTTAAAATACGATTTTAAAATCTAAATGGAACCTCTAAAAATCCACGAAATTTACAAGAATACTGATTCAGAAACCGTTGTCAAGCCAACATTATCTGGACCATTATTAGCACAAGAATCGAGTCTTTGCCACAATTTTCTATTCCAGCTATATCTTTGCAACTTTGTGGTAAAAAACTTTGGTTTTTCAGACTTAGATCATTTGATTTAACAGAATTCATAGTTTGATATTTCAACGATCTTCTTCATTCGGTTGCAAAGATATAGTGATTAGAAAATGAGAGTTTGTGGTAAGAACTCAGTTACTTTACAGGAAAACTCCAGATAAAAAGAAGAAAAAATGGGTTTGCAGAAAAAGAAGAGAAAAATCTAAAGCAAAAAAATGCAGAAACCAAATAAAGTAAAAAAAATAAGTTGTTATTAGACAGCTGACAACTGCTGAATGTTTTAAATGCAATCTTAAATTTCATATATCTAGATTTGTTTTAAGGAAAAAGTGACATTTTTTATTGGTAAATAGACCTCATTTTAAGTGATCCTCTATTTGTAGATCAGCAACTGCACCTTTTAATTTTATCCTTAAAGGGAGTGTTCGCGAAAAATGAAAGGGGGTATAGGCTTAATGAGATAAAAAAGCGCTTTTGATCGCTACTAATCTTACTTCTATCTGTTGCGTCTTTTAGGAGAAAATTGTTAAAGACGTCTCATACCGAATAACATGGCGTCTATACAAATTGAGAAAATTGCAACATACGACTTAGACCGAAAAAAAATCAATTTAATTTTAAACAAATCATTCAGATATTACAACCTATAGTCATCGATTATCTTTCGCCACATTTATATATAGTTGATTTTTCATTAGTAGCGATCAAAAGCGCTTTTTTATCGCATTAAGCCTATACCCCCTTTCATTTTTCGCGAACACTCCCTTTAATCTTAGCAACAATGAGAAAGATATCGTCGTTTTTATAGAGAAACTATAACATAATTAATTTAGTTTAACTTAAACAAATGTTTAAAGGGTACAGTTGTAAATCGGACATGCCACTCTAATGGTAGGTCGCTTGATATTTCATCTACAGTCCTTTTAGTTTTAACAGCCAAAATAATTTAGATAAATGACATCGTCAACTAAAAGCCATTTTTCTGAGTTTATTAAGCATTTTCTTTTTGTAAATTTTATTTGCGATTACAATTTCTAAAAAATGTAGACGAGAGTCACGTGACGACATAACTCCTAACAGGACAAAGATAATAACTTATGCAAGAGACAAATATGGAACATGTGACATATGTCTATACGTCAGTCAAATATTCATTCATTTGTGAATGAATTAATTAATTCATTAATTAATTCAGAAATGAATGTATCTAAAGCTAAACGTCTAAAATTGAATATATTATACCCATGGTATTCTTTAAATTATACATAAACAGGTTCAAATTATGAATGTCTATAGGATCAGTTTAAATAAAATGCATGAGGCGTGGATATCCAGAAATTTTAATTGTTTTGAATGAATGAAAGCCTTTTATCAAAGGTATCCCATTGATATTATAGTCGATCTATTAGATATTTAAAACTATAAATTCTGATTATATAAAATAAATTTGAAATATGAAAGGTGTACACCATCTGGTTGCACATATGTAGAGATTTGATCATTTGCGTTTGTGCAACAAATTTTCTATCTTTACTGTAATACCATGGTTGCGATAGAAACTATCATAAAAACCCTGGATTTATTGGCCTTTTGAGGACGTTCCATATTTGTTTGTCAACAATTTTTTCAAATCGTCAAAATTCATATCTTTCTTTATTAACTCGGCTGGTCTAACGGCAATTTTACATTAATACATATATACATCCTTACTTACATCCGTACATAATACGTATATAGTTTTAGCTTAGTAACTACATATTTTCTTAGAAACAATAACAAAAATTGTAAACAATTATTCTGAGCAACTGTTCTCGAAATGTTGGTTGTTTATAATAAAATTAATTCTTAAGCTGTCCTAATACGTCACAATACTATGCAAACTCTCTCCTTAGTTCTATACCTCCTTGATACTATGAAAACTCTCTCCTTAGTTCTATACCTCCTTGATACTATGCAAACTCTCTCCTTAGTTCTATACCTCCTTGATACTATGCAAACTCTCTCCTTAGTTCTATACCTCCTTGATACTATGCAAACTCTCTCCTTAGTTCTATACCTCCTTGATATTTTTCAATTCATTAGAAATTCTTGACCTTTGATCATTTGAAAAACGCTCGCGTCAAATATTTAAGATTTTAATAATTTGCATCCATATTCCATATTTAGATAATCAAGGCCAAATGTTTGGTTTGGACAAGTATCTTTTTATTAAACTCTACGTTATATCCTTATACGGAATATTGAAAATAAAGCGGAAATGGAAATTTTGATGTTTCATCGATGTTTTATCTTTTTCAGCCTTTATTAAATTTAAAACAGATTTCAACTAAATTGAAGTTGAGATACAAACTTTGTAATATGTTACTATGTACATGTGAAGCCTTAAAAGACTTTTAATTTAAGAAATATGACGGCTCACACCGGACTAACCAGATTGAGCAGCATTCGGTTTCTTCTATTTGAAATCAAACGTGTTTTGGTCTTTAATTCAATAATCTTTTACTTTACGGATTTGTTTATTTTATACATTTTCATTCAAAATGCATTTGCCAACAAAAAAGTATTTAATAGAAAAGGCTAACAAATTATGTTTAATGGGTCAAATTGTGATCGAAAGCTATTGACAGAACCATTAAATCCACGTGGGCTGGGGGGGGGGGTAATATCCCCCCTCCCTCCACAACATATATTTCTTAAGAATACGGTGCAAACTCTTCCGCCAAATTATCTTATCTGATTTTCAATTTTTCTGAAAATTATTCTGAAAATTATCTATTTTTGATCCCGATGCTTGAAAGGATGCACGCTGCTCTCCAAATAAACCCAAATATAACTATTTATCCTGTCGACTTGTTTAGCTACAAAATGTAAAATTGAAAAAAATGTTTGAAGCAAATCCAATCTAATTTTGCATTCACTTTGCATTAGGCTAGCTCAGGGGCGTTTACAGGAGTAAATTCCGGGGGGGGGGGCTCAAACATTTTTAGCATTCCGGCCAGGGGGAGGCACAATCGCCCTGAAAATTAAAATTTTAACTTGTCCGTGGGGAGGGGGGGGGGGGGGTTGATCCTCAGAACCCCCACCCCTGTATACACCCCTGGCAAGGCTTTCCATATACACAGTTCAAAGGTGGAGGTGTGGCTTTTTTTCAAATCTCATCCACTTACAGGATTTTAGAGGAATATCTTCACTTACAATCTTTAAAAATAGTTAAGAGGCGAAATACCTTAAATTCTGACGTCAGATTGGTATTAATGCTACAGTGGAATAGGAAGACGACTTACATGGATTCAGACAGCTATGAAAAGTTGCATTCATTTTCAAATCTGGTTGATTTGAGTTTGGATTTGGTAATACTTCAAAGAGAACGAGAATTTTTTATATTAAATTCCAAGCCTGGATAATTAATGGTTAGAGTTAATGTTGCTGACCCCACAATGTTTCGATCTGCCAGACTTTCCTTTACTTTTTAGTAAAGGATAAACAAGGTTTGATAGACTTAGCCGTAAAATTACCCAGAAGAACTTCTGCGCCTATACATTTTTCGAAATGTGTAATCTATAACCAACGATTTTACCTCACTGGCTTAATAATAAGTTTTTGTATTTTGTGTATCCCTAAACATTCTACAAATTAAAATTAATTTAGACTTTTATGAAAAAGTTTTCAGCAAAAGATTCATGTCTAAAAGATTCAACCTTTGATCACGTGGGCTATCAAATTATGATTTTAAATAGTCCAATAAACAGAACCTTTCAACTTAAAAAGTATTTTCAATATTCTATAAAATATATTTGCTTTATAATAACATTTATTATACATAAGATTTTTCCATTCCACAGTATTATGGATATTACTGCAGTAATTTCTATCAAATGTGAAAGAAAACAATAGAAGACATTTTTAAGAATTAAAGTAAAACGTTATAAGACATTTTAAGCTTTAATCTTAATATTTAGGTTTGGGGGACAGTGAGTCATCACTTTTGATCCCATATTCCCTCATTAAACGTAGATTTGTCGTAATTATCATTTATAACTATAAAAGGGTGAAACGTTTATCATTAAAAATAAATGAAAATACTGTTGTCACTTTGGATAAAACCTTTTTTATTGATATAAAAGTCAAAAATTGATTTATCCTAAATTTGCCATTTGCCTGTAGCCAGCTCAATAGTCAATTTTGTGTGATATCTTAATCAAAAGTTACCTTGCAAATATGAAAGTAATAGTTTGTGTTATAGTATAGGTTTCTACGGATAAAAGGAGAAAAACGCATTTTAGCCCGTTTTGCGTTTTTATGCTATACAAACCGAGGAAACAATTTTACATACATAATGAAAATAAGAAGGGTTAAGGAGACAATATGTTACAGATTTCAGCTTTAGTATTGAGTATCCTGTATACACTGTAACCTTGGAGATGATGCTCGGAGCTTAAAACCCTTTAAACCTTGCACCTCTACTTGCTTTAATCATGCAATATACAAGCCTATCCCAGGCAGATCTGTAGTAACAGGGCCTGGGTCAACAAATCATCAAAAATAATTCTACTTTTGACTGTAAAACAGCAGAATGCATGATTGCTGATAAAATTTGGTTTTTCATTATATTCTAATCATTTTCTGCATTTTAGTTTTGAAAATGCAAAGCTCATGATTTGAAATTTCATTGACGCAACCTTTCAAAAGAACTTGCCCACTTAGATTAAGACTGAGCACTACAACGAAAAGTTTCATCAATTTTCCAGATCTTATCCGACTTTAAAACGTCTCACCGCCTTAACCTTTGATATTACTCACTAACTCACATATCATTTATTGTGGATCTATAGACATGTACATTTCAAACCACTTGTTTTAAGCTTTTATAGTTTTTAAGAAGAAAAAATAAAAGTTCTAAACAATTTCTATGTGAGGGCTTGCAACCTTTAGAGTGTCCCTGCAAGCAAAGATGGCAATTCCCAATGTACAACAGTACCCTTGAAAGCTTTGTCTGATCAAGTATGACTCAGATATTAATGTTCTGATTCTTAAACTATTTATTTCTATTTGCGGTTTCTCTGCAAAAGTGACTTGCGCATTTCTTGTTTAAAAGATACAATGGATAAACTCATAGAAATAAGCACAAGTCAGATAAACAATTAATTTAAAATTTGAAATATTATAGATTTAAAGAATCGGGTTGCAAAGATATAAATAAAAAAGTTTGTGGCAAAAGCTCAGTTCCTTTTTCATCTTTCCTTTCTCATGTAGACAATTTTGGGGTTGGACAAATATTTCGTGCAACAATTTAGATTTGGTTTTATACGTTTCAAGCTGTTTTATTCTTGAAATTAAATTAAGATTTGCACAATTTAATATTTTAATATTCATCTTTGTGTGTCTGTATCTGTGTAACTTTTATTTCTGTATCCCTGTTTCCCTGTATCCCTGTATCCCTGTATCCCTGTATCCCTGTATCCCTGTATCCTTGTATCCCTGTATCCCTGTATCCCTGTATCCCTGTATCCCTGTATCCCTGTATCAGCTGTATCCCTGTATCCCTGTATCCCTGTATCCCTGTATACCTGTATACTGTATCCCTGTATCCCTGTATCCTTGTATCAGCTGTATCCCTGTATACTGTATCCCTGTATCCCTGTATCCCTGTATTCCTATTAAAATTATCTCCCCTACAATCTCAAATATCAGCTGACTAATGAGCGCCTAGGTATTCTGTATTCACAATCCAAGGTCGGAGAAATTAAAAAGTTCTAACATGAAATCAGGCCCCAGCTTACCACACTATTATCTTTACTAGATATCCATGGATATCTAAAGATGCATCTTTCATCTTTTTGGTAAGTTTTTGGCACAAACCGTCTAATCACTAAATCTTTGCAACCTGATGTTGTAAACCTTCATTATTTTAAACCTAGAATTTTTGATTTAACAGAAGTATCAAAGTCCTACGACAACGGGTGGATAAGATTTAAAAATCAGAGTTTGTGTCAAAAACTCAACTCCTTTAAAGAAACGGATCAAAATTAAGTTACTTACACTTTACTATATAACTAATTATGTTATTCCATCTTTCAGCATCATGTTCATTCCCTTTAAAGTCTCAGAATTTGTGGATATCTCTGTATGGTTGTGTCAACTAACTACTGTTTACCCCCCCCCCCTCCTCCGAGGAAATGCCAATCATTTCAACCTGTACCTAAATATTTCAGAATTGGATCCTTGAAAGAGAAACACATATCAAGATTCAAGATACATCTCAGTGGGGCAATTAATCATAAAATCTCAGGAGAGGGAGTTGACGTATTTTGTTTACTATCCTGTTTTGCTGTCTAATTGTCTGTCTGCATACTATACAACTTCCTCAGTCTTCTCTGATGATCTCCTTCGACTCTTCTCTCATCATCTTCCTAAAAAATCCCAGCTCAGTTTACTTAAAAACTGATTTAAAAATTGCAGTTAAAACTATCTGTAACAACATCCAATACACCAAGGTTGTAATGCAAGGAAAGTTAATTGCGGTCGTGTATACTCTGCGTACATATTGAAACCATGGTTCTCTTTGGGCGGAATTTGTAAACAAGAATAGATGCATCAGTGTTCGTTTAGTATCCGAGGAGGTTCAAAGCATTAAATTTTGATAATTTTGATAATTCACATAAAAGTTTCCAATGACCAAGATATTTCATTGATTTTTTTCATGTGAAAGATGGATCCCATGTCCGGCTGTAACATCCGTCTTGTGTTTACATTACCGCCCAAAGACAGTACACTGCAGTACAAAAGATGCGTACTGAAATAACTTTCCTTGCATTACATCCTTGCAATACACTTAAATATTACTTTAATGTCGTCTTCCTATTCTACAGTTTTCTTGTTCTCACTGTAACTTGGATATTGGATACCCAGCATTGCATGATAACTAAACTTTCGCAAAAAAATTCAACCCATTCAATTAAAACCAAAGCTAAGAACGTTTCCCTGGTTGTAAAGAGAGGCCAATCGGTCAAGGGATTCCTGAGTTATGATCGGACATGTAAACAGAAACCCACACAGAGATTACTACTTTATATAAATACATAGATTTTACTTTCTGGCTCCTGGATTTCCTGATCTCCATCTCTCTCTCTATATAGTTGGGTAGTGGAGAGATTTAACTAAGTTTATTTCAGTATCTATCTATCTATCTATCTATCTATCTATCTAACCATCTATCTAACTATATATCTAACTACATATATATCTACCAATACCCAATCCCCACAGTGCTTCAATCCTTTTTCCAAGAAACTTATCAGCCCCCCCCCCCATTTAAACATAATATTGTCTTTTTAATGATTTTCACGTTTTCCCTTGCTGCATCCTATCTACAGGGACCAGGGTTGCAAAATCTGACGCTATAATCTGTGAAAATTTTCCTCATAATCCATTAAAAACTAGAGCTAAAACAATTTCCTCCATAGGTCTAATATTTACATGTCCATGGCCGAAAAAAAGATGCAACTTTGTATAGGAGTCTGGATATATCAATACACCCCCGTTCACCACCATTCTCTTCACCTCTATATCTCAATTTCTCCCCTTCCTTTCATCTTTCCCTCCTTTTCTACCTTCCCATTTCATTCCCCATCCCATCATCATCTACATTCACTTCTCCTTTCAATCCTTCTTTCTCCCATTCCCTTCTCCTCCTCTTTTCATCTACCCATTTCTTTTCTCACTTTCCTTCCTCTTCTCTTCTTCGTCTTCCTTCTACTTCCATTCCTCATCTTCCTTCTTCTTCTTCTACTAATCCCTCCAATCCTCTTCCTCATCTCTATTCTCCTTCTCTTCTTCATCTTCCTTCCCCTTTCCTTCCTCATCTTCCTTCCTCTTCTCATACTCAACATTTCCATTTTCTTATCTCTTCCCTCTTCATTTCTTCCCTTTCCTTTTCTATCTCCTCCTATAAAACCACTTTCTTTTATCATTTCCCCCCCCCCGCACTCTCCATTAAAACCCAGTATTTCNCTACCTATCTACCTATCTACCTATCTACCTATCTACCTATCTACCTATCTACCTATCTACCTATCTACCTATCTACCTATCTACCTATCTACCTATCTACCTATCTACCTATCTACCTATCTACCTATCTACCTATCTACCTATCTACCTATCTACCTATCTACCTATCTACCTATCTACCTATCTACCTATCTACCTATCTACCTATCTACCTATCTACCTATCTACCTATCTACCTATCTACCTATCTACCTATCTACCTATCTACCTATCTACCTATCTACCTATCTACCTATCTATCTATCTACCTATCTATCCAGCATATAATTTGAACCGGAAGCTAAAATGACTTGATCCGAGATTTTAACTTTCTTTTTTATTATTTTCCTCAAGATAAAGATTCTACACAAGGTCAATTTGATTTTAAGCGAGACTCATCAATTTTAGCGCCAAATTCGGGAACACTGATTGGGGGATTTATCAAAAAAGACAATGCCGCAAACATATTCTCTTGATGTAACGCTACAGGGTTATTCACAAAGGATGAGACTTTTGAGCCGACTGTACGGAATTTATACTGTTTGTTTCTTTATATCATAAAAAGACTATATCTAGGTGAGAACAATTAAATCAACCATAATTTCGTCATATTTCAAGAGTTTCAGATCGTCTTTACAGTCTCATCTTTTGTGAATAACCCTCTGAAATACAGCTTTGCTTCTAACATTAACATATTTATGCATTTACATGCGATTATTAATGCTTTCCGGTTTTATAAAGATTTCACTTTGATATTTATTCCGAATGATTCTGCAACATATGCTCAAATTTGAAAATATTAAAATTCTAAATTTTAGAAAAATTTCTCCGAAAACACAGAAAATTTCAAATATTTCAAGTTATTACGGACAATTGGCAATGATACCCATGCACCCATTTATTTGAGTGACAATTTAAATCGTATATTTTATCAAAATGCGTTAAATTCTGTCAGTTTTCTTGTTTTCTTTTATTTATTGTAGCTTGCATAGATGCGTAATGATTTCAATTTATAATTACTTTTCCCGTTCATATATTTATTGAATCCTGTAACTTCACAATATTGCGTACATTAAAAAGGTCATAGTGTGTATAGGTTACATATAGAGACATAGAGACGTAAAGATTACAAAAAAAGCTTTTTTTACAAGAAATTTTATCGATTCAGAATAGTCTAGACAGAATATAAATAGATTCTAACAACCATTTATCAAAGATTTCGGGGCGTTGTAAGCCCGCCAATGTCACGGGCAGCCGTAGTACATTTCCGAGCAGGGTCAACCTTTCCGGTCCCATTTTGTACTGTAAATAGCTATATGGACAAGACTAGCCGGTGCAACAAGGTTGACACGGTCAGACTTTATGCTTCATATAGGTTGAATGTACTTTTACTAAAGGGGTAGAGGTGCGTGATCTTGTTTTCAAATTCCGCCCAGAGAGAACTGGTTTCGTCTTTGATGATTTGGTATTTAACGATATAGAATAAGAAAATATCTTCGTAACGTACTTTTAGTACATTTTCAAATTTATTTCATATAACAAAGTTTTTGAATGTCGTTTTTTAAATCTTTAGTTTTGTTTTATAACGAAATAATATTAATTAGTTAGCAAGTGTTTTAACTTGATTATCTATCTATCTATCTATCTATCTATTTATCTATATATCGATATAGTAACAATTAGTATCTCGAAATATTTGGTAACAATATATCTCTTAGATGCATATCTCTTTTGCTATCTTTCCATTTTTCAATAATTCTATCTTCACCTTTATCAACCTATTATTATAAACATATTCGCCTCTCCTTCCAGCCATCCAGAAATCCATTTATCTTCCTATCTATCAATATTTCTATCTATTAATCTAACTATCTATCTTTCTCTCTATTTATTTATCTTTCTATCTATCTATCTATTCATTTATCATCTTTCATCACCACCTCCGTCTAATATTTACTTTTCTGTATGTCAGTTGGCTTGTTAAAAAAAATTTATAATTGAAAAAAAACTCTGTTGGTATTTTGAGATGGAAAGTAAGGAATTGAGTCTTTGCCACAAACTCTGATTTTCTAATTTCTATATCTTTGCAACTCAATGTCGTAGACCTTAGATATTTCAAACTATAAACTGTTATATATCAAATAATCAAGGTTAAAATATTAAAGATTGCAAAGATATAGGGATTAGAAAATTTAAGTCTGTGGCAAAAACTCAATTCCTTTGAAATTGGTTAATGCTGAAATGAGCTGTGAATTGTGGAAGATATGAATTTTGGATATTTAGTTGAACCAGCCTTTCCTAGTTTAGTTAGCACTCTAGTATGCCGAGTCCATTAGCGCCTGATCCAATCAGGGTTCAGCCATGTGTTTGATGTCTATTCTAAACCAATGGAAATTGTATGGCGGTAACAAATATCTTTCTATCTATCCCATTACCCAATAAGAGATAAATCCTTATTGCGGCGCTCTAACTAAACGCAATTATTTTCTTCTACTGAAGCTATGGTGATAATTTATACGGTTGAAATTGGTTAATGCTGAAATGAGCTAAGAATTGTGGAAGACATGAATTTTGGATATTTAGTTGAACCAGCTTTTTCTAGTTTAGTTATCTCTCTCTCATTCATGAATATATATGTAAAGATTGATGGATAAAATTTGAAGAGTTTTGGCCGCTTCATTTTTTTCTTTGCTTTCATCTTTGAAATTGCAACATCAGTAAATAGCATTTAATTTATCAAAGAAATGTCGTTACTTGAAGCAATGGATTAAATATTTCTATACCAACTAAAATGAATCACAGGAAGATGAAGAATCAGCTTTCTTAGCTTCAACAGCTTTCTTGGGAGCCTTATCTTCTAAATCTGAATCATTGGAAGATTAAGAACCAGCTTTCTTAGATTCAACAGCTTTCTTAGGGAACATCATTTTCTAAATGTAAATCATTGGAAGATTAAGAACCAGATTTCTTAGCAACAACAGCTTTCTTGTGAGCATCATCTTCTAAATGTGAATCATTGGAAGATTAAGAACCAGCTTTCTTAGCAACAACAGCTTCCTTGTGAGCATCATCTTCATAATCTGAATCATTGGAAGATTAAGAATCAGCTTTCTTAGCAACAACAGCTTTCTTGTGAGCATCATCTTCATAATCTGAATCATTGGAAGATTAAGAATTAGCTTTCTTATAGCTGTTGTTGTAGCTAAGAAAGCTGATCCTTTTTTAAGCCTCTAAATAGTTAAGAAGTTTAAAATTTCAGTGATTCTTATACAAGGTCACAAAGTTGTGCCAGTAATTTTACATAAATATTTTCTTGTGTCTAAATATATATATATATATATACTTTATTCATTTACCGAGCTCAGTTCCT
Organism: Eurytemora carolleeae; assembly: GCF_000591075.1. Taxonomy (NCBI): domain Eukaryota; kingdom Metazoa; phylum Arthropoda; class Copepoda; order Calanoida; family Temoridae; genus Eurytemora; species Eurytemora carolleeae. Next base: position 138,398 of record NW_019396450.1, on the reverse strand, counting down.
GCAATTCTTTGCGATTTCTTAGAAATATTTTGTAAAAGAAAAACCTCCCACACTTTTCCACTTTTTAATTATCAAGCTGAATATGTAATTATCTCGTCAAATTTAACAGTGCCCGTGCACAGTGTAGTATAGTCCTCTAAAGCACTCAACACTCTTAGAATCCATAATATCTTTTTCAACCTGTCGCAGAATTTTGTTAGAATTTTGTTAGATCAAATAATCTAAGTTTGAAATACATACGGTCTACGACATTGGGTTGCAAAGATAAGTATTGGAAAATTTGAGTTTGTGGCAAAGACTCTATTCCTTTAACCCATAACAACACTATTGTTGGGCCGTTTAAGTAACTGAACACTTTATAATCAGCTTATATTTTTGCAACCTATAATGCTATAGCAGAATTTGTTTTTATTTTGTTCGAACAAATAATCAAAGTTTGAAATACCTATGGTCTACGACATTGGGTTTGGGTAGCAAAAATGAGAATTAAATTTTTTTCATAAATGGAATTATTCTTTTTAATATGTCTTACTTTTAAGAAAAAATTTGTTAGTCTTTCCCCCCTAATTATTGTTTGAATTTCAAATTGGGAAAAAAACTCAAAATATTTTCAATCTGAGCCCAAACCCTCCTCTGCCAATCAAGTTAACGCCGAGGGGCAGTGGCAATGACAGGCTAGATATTGATGAACCAAAACCTACACTATAGGTTTCAAAGGAATTTATGTATTTTCAAAGTTGGGGTCTGCTGCACGCACCTCTGCCCCTCTAGTAAAAGTAAATTCAACCTATATGAAGCATAAAGTCTGACCGCGTCAACCTTTTTGCACCGGCTATTCCTGTCCATAGAGCTAGGTACAGTACTAACTGGGACCGGAAAGGTTGACCCGGCTCGGAAATTTAAATGTACTACGGCTGTCTGTGAGTGATCCCTTCCACGCTGAACAACGTAAAAGAGACTGTTGGCAAATTTTCAAGTGACACTTTTTATAAAAGTCTACCTGCACAGTTTACAATGGTACCCTTTAAGCCTTTGATGGTGGAGATTTTTATGTTTTTCGATCTAAAATTTACAATTTTTACATTTAGTGCCTTGCCCACAAGCAAAAGTTTGTGGAGTTAAACATTTGGCTGGAGAATATTTTTTTCTTATTTTAGAAAAATTAAACTTTTTTGTAAAACATTGCATAGCTTATCATTATCATTATTATTATTATTGTATTTTTTTTAACATACCCTAGACATTCAAGAACAAAATAGTTTAATGACTATCAAAATGTTGGTATTTGCTTTCCCTGTGCTCAGTTTTTGCTTGGAATATGCATCAATTTTCGCTCGCAATTTGGACATTTTTTCCGCATTTTTTGCTGTATCTTTTGTGTCAAACAGATTTTTCCGGAATTCCACGAAAAATGCGGAAATTTGCTCCTTTTTGCGCATGGAAGTGCAAAAAATGCTGAATTTGTGGCGGAATATAAAATGCGGAATCTGCGCGCAATGATTTTTCCATTCTACTGGAAACCCTTAAATGTACTCTTCCTATTCCACAGCTTTCTGGTTCCCACTGTATTCATTTGTTAAATAAATATTGATTGATTGAAATATCAAAGGTTTACACCACCAGGTTGCAAAGGGTTTTAAAATTAGAAAGTTAGAGTTTGACACGAGTGATCAATTATTCTGGAATCATAAACCATGCAGTGTTCCATTTCAACATTATATAAAAATACTTAAATCTAAAAATCATCTAAATCTATACACTAATCCTATAATGCCAAATTTCCATTAGTTTTATCTATATTATCCATAACACGCTCAATTGTTTTAGGGGTGGCCTACATTTCCAAAAAAGCTATATATACAGTGTATATATACTGATGTAATAAAAAAATCAAATATTTTAATGCCGCGCATTACAAAGTTCACACAGTAATTATTGAATTGTAAAAACGAACGCATTTCCCTAAAAAGGAATCGAGTTTTTTTACATGATTGTATTATAATCCCTATCTTTGGAACCAGATGGTGTAAATCATATTATATTTCAAATTTAGACTAACATGATTTATATAGTTTGAAATATCCAAGGTCTACAACGTCAGATTGCAAAGATATATATAGAGATTTAAAAGTCAGCGATTTTTGCAAAAACTCAGTTCCTCTCAGATTTTCAGAAACATTTTTATAACCTAAAACCTTTTTATAATCTAAAACCAACCAGATTTCTTAAAAGGACTGTATGCGCCATTTCAAGTGACCCTCCATGCAAAGATGATAATGCCTGATTTGCAAAGGTGCCCTTGAGACCTTGAATCCTTTATCTGTTATAAAAGAGTGGAAGATACCGTCATTTGTCTGACTCGAAAAGTGATTATTTTTGCGAGTTTCTCCAATGCTTCCTATAAACAAGAAATGCGTAAGTCACTTTTGCAAAGAACCCGCAAATGAAAATAAACATTTAAAGAAACACAAAAAACTTGAAACTACGCGAACAGTCTCTTTAAATCCCATTTTATATCTCTTAAGACCAATCAGAAGTCAATAAAACTTGCATAAGGGAAAAAGATCATGAAAATACGATCAGCTGTTTATTTTCTTCTTAATCAGCTTAATTGCTTCCTACCTCTAATAATCTAATAATCGTATTTGTGGTTTAAAAATTTACAAAGTTTTTGCCACAAATTTAAATTTTTTAAACCCAATATCTTTGCAAATTGAAACTAAACGTTGTCTGAAAACCTTTGATGACATTTCAAACTTGAAACTAAGACTATTTAATTTAACAGATTCATAGTTTGAAGTAGCAAAGGTCTAAGACATCAAGTTGCAAAGATATAAGAAGAAGGAAATCAATTAAAACACAAAAGTCAACTCAAAAAATTTAATCTTATGACTCTGTACTGCACTTCTTAAAGATAAGGAATCGTAAGATTAACCAATTATTTTGCAGAATGCATTTCTCTGCATTTTTGCGTGGAAATGTTCAGGTTTTTTTAATTGCAATTTATCATAAATAAACCTTAACTGTGATGAAAGTGATTCGAAATAAACGAAATGGTTTAAAACAACAAATTCCTTGTCTTTGTAAATATATTACTCAAAGTTTTCAAAATTCTAAAAAAAATTCAGTTAAAGTTTGAAATATCAAAATAATAGGTTGCAAAAATATAGAAACGAGAAGTCAATGAATTATAAATGAGACCATGTCTTGATAATTAGAATCTGTGGTTTTCATTTGTTTAAAACACACATTGTTTTAAGATATAAACATATGAATATATTTAAAATTGATAAACTTTAAAACAGTTAAATTCTCATGATTAAATCACAACAGAAATACTTTTCAGGAACTGTAGGTAGCAATAGTTGAAGTAAATCCTCATCACAGACGATTATATTTTATTTCATTGATATTCAGACGTTGTTTCTTGCAGCGTTGAACTTACCAGAGATATCTCTAGGTATATTCTTTAGTTGCAAAGTGGTTTGATAACACTCCACTAATTGAGTGGAGTCCATCAACCCATCATCTGAACTGTTGCAAACTTATTAAAATGCACTTTTCTGTTTTCTGGCGAGACAGAATTCCGATCAGGCGGAAATACTTTTATTTCTGGCGAAGGGTTACCCTGTTTTTTCAGATTGGATTTAAGCGCCATCTCTGGTTGGTCGGAGGCCGTTGGGATTCTAATTTCTCCTTTCCTACCCATCCTGCTCCGCATTGCCACGCCAAATTCTCGAAAAATTCTTGTAAATCCTGTTTCCGAACCCGGGTTGGGATCAGACAGCCGTGCATTGGGTCTGCGAGCAGGGCTCTTACTCTGAGCTCTTCTCCGAAGATCAGGATCAATCCTAGATCTATCCCTACTCCGGGTCCTCTCCTGAGCAGGTGGTTGCTGCTGTCTCCACTGCTGCTCCTGGCTAAATTTCCACAGGTCGAGTTGGGTCAACTCAGCCGGCATACGGTTCCAGTTTACCTGGACTGGGTAGATAGGTAGGGAGTGGGGCTGAGGGCTCATACCAAGGGGTACAAACCGTCCGCTGAATATCGGAGGACTTTCTTTGGGGTAAAGTTTTTTCGGAGGTTCTTTTCCAGTTTTTGTCGGAATGAGAATACGGTTGTTTTCATCTTTCTTGGTAACTGGTGAATCTTTTTGTTTGTTTCTGGTTGGATTTTCAGGTTGGTTTATCAGAGATTGGGTTCTCCCGTCATCTTTTCTCTCCGATCCCTCCCCAGGCTGTCGTGATGGGTTGAGACGTGGAGAATCAATCTTGAGAACAGGTAACGGGTTCTCCAGTTGGGGCCCACGGGGTGGAGAAGATATTCCGATAACAGAGTTGGAGGATTTCGACCAAACCTTACGGTTCTCCTCCTCCGCCTCCGCCTTTGCCCAAATTCGATGCGCCTTCTCCTCAAACTCATCTAACTTACGGATGAGCAGGGCAGGCGCGCGCTGTCTCAAGGATAAAGACTCCCCATGTGGTCTGCTCCTGCTCCCAGATATTACATCTCCATCCTTCCTATCTCCAGACCCTAGTTCATCCCGTCTCTTAATCTCAGTGGATAGAATACTCTCCAGTTCTTTGGCAAACTTACTCTTCTCCGTCTTAGTCCCGGAGTTCCGGGCAATACCTCGTGCTGAGAACTTAGGTGGAGAGAAGCTGAGTAAACTTCGTGGTTCTGTTGAATCCCGTTGTCTGACTAGATGTGTTGGTAGAGAGGATTCAACCTCAATATGGGTAACTCCATTCTTATCTGTATGCTGAACAAGATTCCATTTTGGTGGATTTTCTATATCATCAGTTTCCAGCTCCGTCTTTAATACATTCCCTCGCTCCTCGCTCTTCTGGATCAAGTTGGAAAGATCCGACGATTTTGTGATTATACTTCCGCCGTCGCTTTTACGGCGTCGATGTCTCTCAAGCTTGGATCGTTTACTGACCTCGTGGAACTTTCTGTAGAGTTGACGGGCTGAGTCCTCGGACCCAGCCTCGAATACTAATGCCTCTAGATTTCCTGACCTCCTTATCACCCAAATAACACAATTTTTATAAAGTTTATCTGTATGACAAATGAGAACATCACTAATGGAGTATGTATCCATATGGTCGAATTTATACTTCTGAAGCTCCGCCGTGGGAGTGGCGGAGGCGGAGCTGGTGGAGGAACCGGTTTTATTATGATCACTGGTCTCAGAGTCTGATCCGCCACTGTAGGAATCCTCTCCTGTATCCAACAATATTAATAGTATTTTTATCTTTCAATTGACAAATAGAAAGAAAGTCTCTATTTTAAATATAACATTTTTTTGATAAGGAAAAAATTTCAAAAACATCTATAAAATGTTAAATCTCAAATTGCAAAGATCGTCCTTATTTGTTGTATTTTGAAGAAAATCCGATTTCAAAGAAATTAAGTCTTTGCCACAGTATCAAATGTTCTAATCCCCATATCTTTGCAATCTGATGGTGTAATGTCGAACTTAGATTAGCTTGTCTAACAAATTTCATAGTTGTAAATATCTAAGATTTTACACATTAAATTGCAAAGATATTTGGATTGAAAAATAAGAGTTTGTGGCAAAGATTCAATTCGTAAGTCTCTAATCCTCGTTTTTGGTATATCCTATAATATCAAACTAATAATATTTCCCTGATTCGTTAAATCTGAAAACATGATCCTTGATGATCTTCTCTTCTCCGGATACACTCTTCTCCTCCGCGCCCAACCCGGCTCCGGGTTCAAGAGATTTAGCGGACTCTGTGTCCGATTCAAACCCTTCATCCTTCTTGATAAAAGTGACGAGAAGGTTCCTCTCACTGAACTCTAGGTTGCATCTCAACTCCTCATGGTGCTGCTTAACCTTAGACTCCTGGTACAGAGAGGAGACTACTCCGGAGAGACGATAATCGTTAAGAGGTCCGTCCACAGGGCTCCTTCCTACAAACCTTGCATTACACAGGAACTTGGAGTCACCCATCCTTAGGTTTGGTTGAATCAGGGTAGCTCCGGATCACTTTGAATTAGATTTGAACAGGTCATCTTGGAGACTTGAAACTTACAAGGTTCATTTTTGCATTTTTAGCACGGTCTAGTTTTAGCAAGGATGCAGTGTAGGGTCAGTCTGGTTTCAATGTCAGACAGACTGCCCACCCTCCTTGGTGCATCCAGGACCCGGAGAAAGTTTTTATAAAACCTTTGACTCGGAACTATGGGTCTGAGTATCCAGGTCGATCCCTATAGTCCAGGAATATCGGATTATCCAGGAACTGTTCTTGAGTGCTCTATCACGAACCTTTCCTCTCTCTCCTCCACACACCTGAAACACAGAGAGAGAATAAAATTCTAAGTTTAAATATTGGTTTGCAGTGTATGGTTGAGGTGCCTAGCTAAGGTTTGGCATGGTACGCTGCTGCGCTGCGGGGAGCTAGGCATCAATCACAAGACGCCCTCAAACATCCCCCCGAACACACGCACTCACACAAATGGGAATTGAAGGAGGCACAATGCTAAATGGAATCCAGGTTTGGATAGAGATTGCTCTGGGTTCCTATTCAACCTTAGATTCTATTCATACAATTCTAATAGTTGAGTATACAAGGAGAAATTGGGAGTTGAACCCGTCCCAAAGTATATATATTATTATGCATTATTAGCTGAAAATACGCCCTAACCCCATTCCCTTCCACCCCCCACACCTTTCAATACCTTAATTATAAAGGTGTTGCCCCTTCTTCATACTTATCTTTCTTCATTTGTTTGATTTATGTCGCGGATTTTCCAAACTAAGAATTCTGCCAGATCAAATGGTCAAGTTTTAAATACCAAAGGTTTACACCATCCGGCTGCGAGGATATAGGGAATAGAAAATTATAGCTTGGGGCAATGCTCAGTTGTGTTATCATTGCTATGGTCCTATATAATCACTCTGAAAGGAATTGAGTCTTTGCCACGAATTCTTATCCCTATATCTTTGCAACCCATGATATCGAGGACCTTTGATATTTAAAATTATAAATTCGGAGCTGGGAACTTTAGAATGGTGGATATCGGGATTAATGCTTGATCCACTCTTTTTCTTAATCTCCAGATTAAATATTGCTTGTTGTTCTTATGAGTTTAATCTCCAGAATAATTAACAGATCGGGATTAAGGATATCACATTCTAAAGTTTTCAGCTCTGTCAGATTACAAAAATGTGGGGATTAGAAAATATTTGTTTGTGGCAAAGGATCAATTCTTTTGATCCTCGTTTATAAATTCGATATGATATCAGTCTTGATCCATATTTACAGATTTCTACTAAGTTAATCTGATCCTATCGTTAATTATTAATTTAATCCTCCGGCTGTTGATTATCATTAACTGATCCTCCCGCTAATTATCCCTGGGTTTGAAAATTTAATTATTATAATGATGAACCTTTATGTATGGTTACCATATATACAACCTTATACAACCTTTACACACCACTAATAGATTTATATACACCAATACAAACTTATAACACTGATATATCTTCTTAAAACTTATACATGTACATGTGAGGACCCATCAAATTGTGGAAAAGGAAGGTTTCAAAGACATAGGGATTAATAAAATTGCCTTTTGTTTAGCTCCTTCATTTATATCTAGCTGGACATTAAGTAGCAACAGATGGAAGTTATAATCGCACTGGAGATAGTTTAGTAAGAAAATATGAATATACATCATTTTTGCTAAAGGGACAGACGTGATGTCCGATTCACAATGGTACCCTTTAAACCTCTATCTGAGTAACAATAAGAAAGATATCGTCGTTTTCTATATTTAAACGTGTTGAATTCTGACAATTTACTTGTATATGTTTTGCAATTTTAGAAAATAAAACATCAATTTAAAATATGGAAAATATTACATTTATTCATCCTTGAAAAGACAAAGGTTTAAAGTTTGTTTAGAGGGTAGAGTTCTAAATCAGACATTTATACCACTTCGAAACTCTCTTTAAATGTATAGATAAATGCATAAATAGATATATATCAATATATAGAGCATGGATGGGTAATGGGTACAAGTATTGTTAAATGGTTACAAGTATCATTAGAAATATGGTTAAAAATATTGATGCATGGATAGAAATATGGAGATGGTTAAAATATTGATGCATGGATAGAAATATGGAGATGGTTAAAATATTGATGCATGGATAGAAATATGGAGATGGTTAAAATATTGATGCATGGATAGAAATATGGATATGGTTATAATATTGATAAATGGATAAAATAATGAATATGGTTAAAATATTGATAAATGGATAGAAATAATGGATTGTCAAGTATTTGAATAGATTGATAGATAGTGACGAGACCACATATCATTAGAGGCATTGAAAACATTTTGCATAGTTTGGGTTGATCCAGGCACTATAGAGATAGATAGAGTTTATATCCTTTAAACTAATGTCCACGACATAACTAGATAATTTAGACTCCGGTTCATAGCACCGGGCCAACTTTTAACCAACTAAAATATGTTGTACAGTACAATTTGCAGACTATGCAAGGCAAAGAGGGACAGTACGCCAAATAAATAATCTCCTTCTAGTGAAATTTATGTGACTAGGCTTTTAGGGCGCTTCGCCCCTATCTTCTTTTTAAACTTTTAATTGTGGATTTATCTGTGAGCATCTTCTCTTTGTACAGTATATAAAATTAAAATTTCAAACTTTTCTAAGATGCCCGGAAGAATAAAGCAGTTAAAGCTTGATTTGAAAACAGCCCTTAGGACATTATGCTGATAAATATCAACTTGAATTGATTGTTTAATGCTTAGATTTAGGTTCCTATAAATAATACAATGATACAATTGCTAGGAAATAATATAATAAAATAGATAGATAGATAGATAGATAGATAGATAGATAGATAGATAGATAGATAGATATATTGATGAATAGATAAGGGAGATCATAGACACAAAAGTTGAGAAAAGGTAAGTTTGCACAGATTTCCAGAAAATGGTCAGATACGAATACGACCAACCATTGAAGAATGAAAAATATTAAAAGATGAATAGATAATCTGACAATTAAATAGACAGTAAGATGGATAGATCCAGATAGAGTTAGATAGTTAGATAGATAGAAAGATAGATAGATAGATAGATAGAAAGATAGATAGATAGATTGATAGATAGATAGATAGATAGATAGATAGATTTGGTGGATATATAATGTATAACACCAACAGCTGGATAGCAGGATGGAAAAAGGCCCTTAGGGATATCTAGACTCACAGGCAACTTAGAGAAATAGATAGATAGATAGACAGAAAAATAGATAGATTGATAAATAGATAAATAGATAAACAGAGAGATATAAACAAAATAATGGATAAAACAGTAAAAGAAATGTGGCACAAAGCGCTCTAAATTTCTGGTATATTAATCAATACCATCTTTAAACTAATTTTATTCCCACCATTAAACTTCAAATGTTGATGATAAACAGATATTTAGAATAGAAGCAATACGTTATACAGATATAACACTTTAGACAGATACAACACTTTATACAGATACAACACTTTAGACAGATACAACACTTTATACAGATACAACACTTTAGACAGATACAACACTTTATACTGATACAACACTTTAGACAGATACAACACTTTAGACAGATACAACACTTTAGACAGATTCAACACTTTAGACAGATTCAACACTTTAGACAGATACAACACATTTAGACAGATACAACACTTTAGACAGATACCACACTTTAGACAGATACAACACTTTAGACAGTTACATTACTTTAGACAGATAGAATACTTTGAACAAAATACACTTTTTATACAGGAGCAGCCGTAGTACATTAAAATTTCCGAGCCGGGTCCCTTTCCGGCCCCAGTTTGTACTGTATCGCCTGGACATTGGGTAAATAAAGCAGACACTCAATAAGACTAGCCGGTGCAACAAGGTTGACGCGGTCACACTTTAGGTTGAATTTACTTTTACTAAAGGGTCAGAGGTGCGTGTATATTGGGATTGGAGTGATTATATTATATGTTTGTATAATGAATAAAAAGTTTGATATGTTTAAAGATTTCAAGATTGATAATTTGTTGGGCAAAATTCTCTTGTCCTTTTACAACTCTACACTTCAAATAGAGACCGACAAGGCATATATATATACATATAGAGATAGCTAGATAGATAGATTTAGATATGGATAGATACAAAGATAGATAGAAAAAGTAACAATCGACTAGGAATTATTGAATATGTAATAAAATATATAAACAAAAAGAAATATTTTAAACGATTAAAGATTCTTGAAAGGATATAATCTCGCACTTAAAAAATGAGATTTAAAAGTTTGGAAAACCATCTGACCTCTACTATAGTTTAAAAGTTTGGAAAACCATCTGACCTCTACTATAGTTTAAAAGTTTGGAAAACCATCTGACCTCTACTATAGTTTAAAAGTTTGGAAAACCATCTGACGTCTACTATAACGTTTGACAATTATGTTGCCTATAAAATTGGACAATGCAAAGGTTGACTGTAAAATTGACACTAAAAATGTAACTATTGGTTGATTTTATAGAATGTTGTCTTAAAGCGGTTTTAGAAGAACAACATTATGAATTTTTCTGCTAAAAACCATTGCTCTTCAAGCTGCCATTTTATTGTGAATCTATTTCGCGGATTTTTTGTAAATTCACATATTTTCAAAAATAAGAAATGTCGACATTTATTACCCCCGGGCACAAGTTTTTCTTCTTGTTCGATCCATAAACTTTTCTTTGGGTTCAATATGAGTTGCTATTAAAAATTGGGCCCGTTCGGTTCAGCTGTTCTAACATTCAATGAAAACAAACAAGCATATGTACATCCAAACATATATGTACATATGTACAACGAACAATAGATAGATAGATAGATAAAAAGTACATATGTACAACGAACAAAAAATTTTATGTATAAATATGTAGATTTTTGCTTAAATAATTTCTAGTTTATTTCTAAAAATCTTACTTTCTTCGTTCCCGATAAAAATATAAAAATTTCCCATGTCATCCCATTCAGAACGTTTGTTCTCCCTCGTAAACAAGTTAATAGTTATCAAATTTTATCCCCATGTAATTTTATGATTCTAAAAATTATTTAATGTATATAATGCTTAAATCATTTTACATATAATGCCACAAATTCTACACATTTTGTTATTATAACTAAAATTTTGAAAATGCGCAGGGACCGATCTTTGTAAAATTGTAAAATAGTAATAACCTTGCTATTTGTTATTGACCTTGTATCTGCAAACCATATATATATAAAATAATAATTCTAAAATATTTGGTTAAATTATGCTCAGCTGTTCCGTGGCTAAGTTCATTCGGCAAATTCTATGTTACAATAAAATTAAATTTTTCTCTTAAATCAATGTGTGTACAATGTAACCTAAATATAACGGACATTATTTACTATTTAAATAGATATATGTATGTATAATATGTTTGCATTGCTATATGTATATGTATATTTTGTATGTATATGTACGTGCGTAAGTGAGAGTATGTATACGAGTATATGTATATGCATATGAGTATGTATATGTGTGTATAATGTGCTCGGGAGATATTCTAGGATCGATGAGAGTATGTATAATTGTGTATATGTATATGTAGGTATGTATCTGTATGTATGTAATGTATCTGTATGTATGTAATGTATCTGTATGTATGTAATGTATGTATATGTGAGTATGTATATATGTGTATAATGTGCTAGGGAGATATCCTAGATGAGAGTATGTATAATTGTGTATATGTATATGTAAGTATGTATCTGTATGAATGTAATGTATCTGTATGTATGTAATGTATGTATATGTGAGTATGTATATATTTGTATAATGTGCTAGGGAGATATCCTAGATGAGAGTCAATGACAACCCTCGCCCCAGGGTTGGACTTGACCTCTAGCTATATCTCCTTCATTGAAGTAGAGATACAGAGACACAGGATTTAACCAGGGATACAGGAGTAGAGATACAGAGACACAGGATTTAACCAGGGATACAGGAGTAGAGATACAGGGATACAGGAGTAGAGATACAGGGATACTGGAGTAGAGATACAGGGATACAGGAGTAGAGATACAGGGATACAGGAGTAGAGATACAGGGATACAGGAGTAGAGATACAGGGATACAGGGATACAAGAGTAAACCATCATTTATTAGAATCTAAAAAATCAGATTAAAAAAGAAAGAAACCCCCAATACCCCTTTTCCAAAGAAATTAAACGTGAAGGAAACATCAAGGCTGATTCATGCACGTTCCATGTTTGAATATACAAACTCATCTTTATTCCTACAAAATCCTCATACATACATATTAAATACATACAAGCTAAAATACATACAAGCTATCAATATTTGTTCCATATATTTCACAAAATACCATACAAGCTATTAATATTTGTTCAATATATCTCACAAAATTCTATACAAACTATTAATATTTGTTCAATATATCTCACAAAATACTATAAAAGCTATCCATATTTATTCAATATATCTCACAAAATTCTAAACAAGCTATCAATATTTGTTCAATATATCTCACAAAATACTATACAAGCTATCAATATTTGTTCAATATATCTCACAAAATACTATACAAGCTATCAACATTTGTTCAATATATCTCACAAAATACCATACAAGCTATCAATATGTGATCAAAATATTAAAAAAATACCATACTCGCTATAAATATTTGCTCAATATATCTCTCAAAATACTGCAAAAGCTATCAATATTTGTTCAATATATCTCATAAAATAACATACTATCAGGATGTGTTCAATATATCTCATAAAATAACATACTATTAGGATGTGTTCAATATATCTCATAAAATAACATACTATCAGGATGTGTTCAATATATCTCATAAAATAACATACTACCAGGATGTGTTCAATTTATTCAAGAAAATACCATGCTACCATGCTATCAATTTAGGATTGCATTCAAAGTCAAACAATTTTTCTTAAAATTAACTTATTCATTATTTAAATTGAAGGTCGTCATCCTATTCCAATTTATTTAGCTGACCCCTGGAAAACCACGGATATATAAAGACCTCTGATCCTTCGGGGTTTAAATCCGCCTGTATACCCTGTATATAACCAGTATATCCTGAACCCTAGTTTTTGCACAGTATTTGCGTATTGTCGTGATTGCAAAAGGGTCAAAATTTGCCATGGTATGATGATAGCAATATACGAATTCTCGTACTTAATTTTCATCAATTTTTCTACTTTTCCCTCTATATCCTCTCTCCTTGCATCCGCACTTTTCCCTGTATATCCTCTCTCCTTGTATCCACACTTTTCCCTCTATATCCTCTCTCCTTGTATCCACACTTTTCCCTCTATATCCTCTCTCCTTGTATATACACTTTTCCCTGTATATCCTCTCTCCTTGTATCCACACTATTCCCTTTATATCTTCTCTCCTTGTATCCACACTTTTCCCTGTATATCCTCTCTCCTTGTATCTGCACTTATCCCTCTATATCCTCTCTCCTTCTATCCACACCTTTCCCTCTATATCCTCTCTCCTTGTATCCACACTTTTCCCTTTATATCCTCTCTCCTTGTATCCGCACTTTTACCTCGTAATTACAGATCGGTGTGAAAACAGGGGTATAATAATACTTCATAAAACTAAATCACGGAGGATCGTTGAGGGAGATCATTTAAAGTATTTGATCTTGAACTGAAGGAGAGGGGGGGGGGAATACCCCCTTGCCGGAAGCTCCCTTTCACTTTTACCAACTTTCCTCCCCCCCCCGTATCCAAGCCGAACCCATGCTATACCCAGGCATTTAAACAAGGCATTCTCAAAATTCCAACATTCTTAGAATCTTGTTCATGAAGGAGAAGGGGCACAAAATCAGGAAGGTATCAGGCGAAGTATTTGCATTTATCATATCTTTATTTGGACAAAAATGTGTACTGCAATGTCTGGAAGAAATGTAAACAAACTCAGTGCTGCTAAGTTTTGTTTTAATCCCTCCTTGCAGTACATTTTTGGTTATGTTTTGTTATCAGAGATAGAGGGGTTCCATGTGTACCTTGGGTTGGTTCACTAAAAAACAGGATTACCCACAAAAGATAAGGCTGTAAAGACGACCTGAAGCTCTTACTATATGACACTCTGGGCCATAGTAAATTTGAATTCGAACAGGACCTGCCCAGTTTGTACCGGCCTGCCAGATAACAGCGTGTACTGACCCGATCCTATGGTACAGTACGTCGCCCTAACCAGACTAACATACGACAGGGGTCAATTTTCTTGGCATAGTCCTGTCGGAGGGCTAACTATGATAACTTCCATGGCGCGTTCAGACTTTTTACAGTATCCGGCCTAATCCTAGGCCTATTTGACCGCCCCCACTGGCTTAGTCCACCGTGATGAAGATCCGAAAGTTAAATTAAGTCTTCTGCCTTAGATATAGTAAACTAATAGCTTTATTTATGATTTGGAAAAGAAATAAATAACTTTAGAGTCACAGAGTATCATGTATATAAGGAAACAGACAATACAAATTTCATAGAGTCGTCTATAGGTATCATTCTTTGTGGGTAACTCTGAATATTGGAATGTAAACTATAAACCACCCTTGCAGAATAAATAGTTATATTTCATTGTGTATTTCTTCGGAGATTGTAAAATAATAAACTAAAACTAAATGTTTCTAGAGTTAGTTAATACTTTTTAAGATAGATAAACAGATAGATGTATAAATATATAAGTATATTAATAGATATTAGATAAATGGATAAATTGATTGATAAATAAACGGAATGTTAGATAGATTGATAGATAGATAAATGGAATGATAGATAAATAGATCGATAGATAAATTAAACGATGGGAACTAAATTGTGGGAATTTCACCGAAAGTCGAGCACTTCAGTTTCATACATAGAAACAAAAAGCAGACAGATAGATAGATTGATAGATAGGTATGATAGATAGATAGATAGATAGATAGATGGGCAGATAGATAGATAGATAAAAAGATAGATAGATAGATAGATAGATAGATAGATAGAGCCCGAGGCTGTCGTATATTAACCATTAAACAACTCTGTTAATATCTTTATGAACAAGCTGTTTTGTAGTGTAAAGTAAATTGAAAATACCCTACATTGGAAGAGGGCATGCCCTCTCCAAAATGGCACCCGGCCCTTAACCTAAATCTGATCAACAATTCAATTCAATAAATGTGGAACTAACATTAACTTTTTTTACTCTACAGAGGTTTGGTCCATCACCATCACAGAATTTTAAATCTGATCAACAATGGAAGATAACTTGAACAGGGTTGAATTCTGATTTCTTAATTGTGTATGAAGCAAGAACTCCAACCCACAGAGAACCCACCAATGAAAAAAAGTTTTCAAAACAAAAATATGGATATCTTATTCATTCTTTGTGTCACTATTGTGAATCCGACATGTCCCTTGACATTATGTTTACAGACCCTGTCATAACGATATCGTCAGAGATAAAAGGATTAACATTAAAGATTAAAATAAAAAATATTGGAAATTGCGCAAGGCACTTTAGCATTAAAAGTTAGTGTAACATTTTTAGTTTCCTTGTTACTTGAAGTAAAAATCAAAAGCCTAAAATTTCTGTGTTCACTGGGGATGGGGGGGGGGGAAGACCTTTGAATGCAACCAGGAAAAAAGATGTCACTGCACGATTTGTCCTTTTCCCCGAGATAAAAATTAATATATCCTGGCATTTAATGATTTTATTTAGTCTTATCTAAGACCTTTCTAACCTAGGTATTACAGCTAGAGAATACAATATTAGATCTATGGAACCTTTCTATGGAACCTATATATAGATCCTATCTATAGAATCTATCTATAGAATCTATCTATAGATCCTATCTATAGAACCTATATATAGAATCTATCTGTAGAACCTATTAATAGAACCTATCTTTAGAAGCTATCTATAGAACCTATATATAGAACTTATCTATAGAACCTATCTATAGAACCTATTTATAGAACCTATCTTTAGAACTTATCTATAGAACCTATCTATAGAACCTATCTTTAGAACTTATCTATAGAACCTATATATAGAACCTATCTATAGAAGCTATCTTTAGAACTTATCTATAGAACCTATATATATAGAACCTATCTTTAGAACCTATATCTATAGAACCTATCTATAGAACCTATCTATAGAACCTATCTTTAGAACTTATCTATAGAACCTATATATAGAACCTATATAGAACCTATATATAGAACCTATATATAGAACCTATATAGAACCTATATATAGAACCTATCTTTAGAACCTATCTAACGAACCCATCTATGGTACCTATCTAACGAACCTATCTTTAGAAATATCTATAGAACCCATCTAGAAAAAACATGTTCTATTGTTTGTAAGTTTACTGTAAGCTGCACCCTGAATTTCAAGCCAATAACAAAGTGTTTGGGGTGTGGGGCAGGGGGCAATGCATTTTTAATGCAGTTTTTAATGCAGTTTTTTAATGCTTTGTAATGCCAAAACTTTAACGTTTTGTGCATCTTCGTTTTCAAACATTTTAATTTTTTTGTGAAGCAAGGATGGGGATGGAGAGAAAATATTCTAAAAAGTGAACTGTCTGGGGTCGAGGGGGAGGGGAGGGGTCATAATCTGTTTATAGTAGGGATCACGGTGCACTTCCTGGGTATCTTTGTATCCCGGTATCCATGTATCCTAGGGTAATCTTTATACAGTGTGTCCCAATTGTTTTGTTTAGTTTTTTTTTGTATTTTAACAAAACTTTCAATATTTAAAAACTGTCTTCTATTAAAGTGTGCCATTTATTTTCCTAAAAAATACAAGAACAATCCTAAACAATCGTTTTGACACATTCGTTTTGATCTTGTTCGGTTCGCTTTTGGCAAGAATTTTTTGTCCGGGTCAAAATTTGGCATAATATTAAAAAGAAAATGGGTAGAATGAAAAAGTTTTAAATCATTTGATTTTCTTACAATATGCCAAATTTTGTCCCTGAGAGAAAACGTATGCAAAAAAACCGAACAAAAAACGAACCTAAAACGAACCTAAAATGAACCTAAAACGAAATAAAAACGAACCTAAAACAATCTAAAAACGAACCTAAAGCGAACTAAAAACAAACCTTAAACGAACTAAAAACAAACCTAAAACGAGCTAAAAAAGAACCTAAACGAACTAATAACGAACCTCAAACGAACTTAAAACGAACCTAAAACGAACTAAAAACGATCTTAAAACAAATTAAAACAAACCTAAAGCAAACAAAAAACGAACCTAAAATGAACCTAAAACGAAATAAAAACGAACCTAAAACAATCTAAAAACGAACCTAAAACAATCAAAAACCAACCTAAAACGAACTACAAACAAACCTAAATCGAACTAAAAACAATCCTAAAACAAATTAAAAACGAACCTAAAACGAACTAAAAACGAATTGAAAACGAACCTAAAACGAATTGAATAATTGAATAATTCAATTAGGGGAAACCATATAATCAGGCATTAAACACGAATTAGAAATAAAATATTTAATGTAAAGATGATTTTAGTCAAAGAAAACTTTATAGAGGTTGGGTTAAATGAATAGCAAGAAGTAGTTAAACTAGGTTTGTGAAAGTTCTACCATCCAAACCTAGTTAAACTATCTCTCTATTCAATATTTTCGACCTCCGGAAAACTATTGGGACGGTCTGTGTTACATAATACGCAAGCTATATATACTAGTACTACAGCTCACCCCATATTCCATATCTTAGATATATAGAAGAAATAAGCGGATACACATCTATATGTATATATTGTGTAAACGGGGAGAAGGAAGGAAGGAAGAGGAGGGAGAAATTTTTAACTTAAAAAAAAAACATTTTGAATAAGGTGGAATGCAGGTCTATAGAGTCGAATAATATTGTATAGAAGGCTGGGTTTTAGGTGGGTTGATAAAAATATAAGATAGTTAGATAGATAGATGTAATTAACGCTATAATTGTTGCTTGTTGCTTAACAAATGTTTAATTTAATTGATAGTTTGATAAACAAAAGGGAGGATAAAATATAGATAGAAATAGATTTAGGTAGATAAATGATATAGATAGAAATAGATATAGAGATATGAATGGATAGAGATAAAAATGTATGATTATTTTTAGAGATAATATAAAATATGTATACCGGAATACAGGGTGTATTCTAGACTGACTATGTACCGGAATACAGGAATACAGGGTGTATTCTAGAATATGTACAGGAATACAGGGTGTATGCTGGCATGAAAGCCTGCGTGGGAAAAATGATCCAGGTTTACGTCTAATTACGAAATTATAGTACTTTAGCTTATGTTCACAGTACTTTCCTTTAATTAAGAGAACTTGAGAAATATTAGAAATAATGAAATAAAACCTAGGAACTATTGGTGACACCTGGACTTAGGAATAAAGATATATAGATAGATAGATAGATAAATAAATAAATAAATAGATGGATAGAAAAAATCTACTGATAGTTTAATGAATACAACAATTCCATTTTATTGATATAAATATGATATCTATAATTTATATAAAGTGTTGTTTTACATAGTTTATAATAGATATTAGATATATCATCTATAATTGATTTGATTGTTTTAAATTTGTATCCTATATAGGCTATTTAGTGTTAAGAAAAAAAAGAATTTATCTACATATATTTTAGTACAAATACAAGGTAGGGTGTCCGTACAGAATACGAGATAAATTAAATATTAATTTTTGGACGTATTTCTGCTTTCTTAGCCTTGAATCATTAATTGAAAAAGTGAACAAACTAACTGACATAATTTAAAGTTTTTAATTACTTTCATTTATATAAAATAAACATGTTTGTTAAAACTTTGGTATTTTCCATACAAATCTGTTTCTTTGCAATAAATGTTTAACAAGAAAATCCTACAACGAAGGTTTTTTTGTATTCCACTGTAACTATGCAGAGGCCCCCATACCCGGGGCATTAATTAATTAAAATATTTAGAGTTTAGAGTTTAGACCTGGGCTAAGTCTCTCCAGAATTCATCACCGAGAGTGACAACCAGCAATTCTATTTAAAACTAAGAATCTCGTGTCACCACCGCTGTCTCTTTAAGCACCGTTGAAGTCACTGGTATTTATAAGTTAAGATCACTATATAATCATCTCCACTCTCTCATACACACTCGTCTTAGAGCCCTACCTTCACTATACTGAGACACAGTCGCCGGGCGCACCATGGCAATGAATGAGCGCGCACATTCACAAACTCACACGCACATAAACACTCACACAACAACAGCACACAATATGGGTGCACACAAACTATGCAAATGACACACTCCTTCAAAGGCGGTACTTCAAATACAGCTTGGCAAATATTTTATTAAGAATATTAAAGTTTACACTAAAAATATCGGATAAATGTTTGCACAAGTGATTTAAAGGGGCATATTTTGATAAAAATGTGGGTTTTTAACAATATATTTTAAAAATATGAAATCTTTCAAGAGGGTTCTTCAAATGTTATATGTTACAGGTCTCTAAGGCGACCCCAGTAATTCTTAAGAAAGGAAAGGGAAGGTTAATTTTTAGAAAAGAAATATCACGCGGCATAATTTCAAGTGATCGTCTTTTTTAAGAGTTATGTTCGATTCACATGGGTGCCCTTGTAAACCTTTACTTTTTTAACAGAAAACACGATATCTTCCTCATTATATATATCTTTAAAGGGAGTATTCGCAAAGATAAAAAGGGATTTAGGCTTACATCGAAAATATTCGATGGTTATTGCTTCTAATCTTGCTTCAATCTGTTGCGTCTATAAGGAGAAAATTGTTACGACTCATACCGAATAACGTAGGCTGTAGTGTCCACACAAAATTAGAAAGTTGCAATATTCAACTCGGATCGTAAAAAAAATCAATTTAATTCCACACAAATCATTTAGCTATTACAACCTACAAACATCGATTTTTTTTCGACGCTGCAGTCAAGAATGTGAATGTAATTTCTTTATTTATTGGAGAATTTCCGTGACAAATAGCTTGTTTGAAAGGTATAATAGCTTGTTTGAAAGGTATAATAGCTTGTTTGAAAGGTATATTTGTTAGCGTTTGATTGCATTCCACCGGCAAATCAGGGTACCCTGTCCACAAGTGTAAGCATAACTTCAAGTGAATTTCCATGCAGTGCTCGAATTACGGTTTTCGAATAAATTACGAATTAGAAATATGTTTATAATTTTGAAACTAAATATTTTCAGCTGTGGTTTCTCTAGAATAGTGACTTGCGCACGCTACTGCAGGAAAATTAATTGAGAGATTAAAAAATTGTAATTAGAAAGGACAGGGGTGTAAATGTATATATTTGATCTAAAATCTTACATGTTTCAAATCTAAACCTCCATTTTAAGAGTGACTTAGAAGAACTTCTAAAATTTAATGCAGAATACAATAGATGAGCTACGAGATCCCAATGTCGTGCCAGAAATTTCACAAAAGTTAGCTTTTCCCTATGTCTAGATTGGAGTAGGGGAAGGGGGGGGGGA
>NW_019396450.1:106963-117704 GCF_000591075.1 Eurytemora carolleeae | reverse complement strand
GGGGTGGTGGGTGTTGAATTGTTATTGTGTATTGAAGTGTAGAAGGGTGTGTGAATGTATATATTTAATACAATAGTCAAGTGATTATATGGTTTGGTATGGTTTGGTATGGTTTATCAAGGAAATGAATGAAAGTAAAGAGACAAGACTGATTTATTTATATTCTTTTGTTTTGTCTTGTTCATTTTTTTTCTTCCCAATCAAAACATGGATCCAAACCAAACAGATCTAAACCAAACAGATCCAAACCAAACAGATCTAAACCAAACAGATACAAACCAAACAGATAAAAAACAAACAGATCCAAACCGAACAGACACAAAACAAAGAGATACAAACGAAACAGATCCAAACAAACAGATACAAACCAAACATATTCAAACCAAACAGATCCAAGCCAAACAGATACAAACCAAACAAATCCTAAACAAACAGATCCAAACCAAACAGATCCAAACCAAACAGACACAAACCAAAGAGATACAAACCAAAGAGATACATACCAAAGAGATACAAACCAAAGAGATACAAAGCAAACAGATACAAACCAAACAGATCCAAACCAAACAGATACAAACCAAACAGATACAAACCAAACCGATACAAACCAAACAGATACAAACCAAACAGATACAAACCAATTAGATGCAAACTAAACAGATCCAAACAAACAGATACAAACCAAACAGATACAAACCAACCGGAATTTAAACCAAACAGATCCAAACAAAATAGATCCAAACCCAACAGATTTAAACCAAACAGATCCAACCCAAAAAGATACAAGCCAAACAAATCCAAATAAAATAGATTCAAACCAAACAGGTTTAAACCAAATAGATTTAAACCAAACAGATACAAACCAAACAGATCCAACCCAAACAAACCCTGAACAACCCGTTAAGGACTTCAAGCCAAAGTTTTTAAAAAATTCATTCGAGGCATATTTAAAAAATAAGTAATAAATAACGAAAATTAAAAGTCAAATCACGCACAAAACAAAATTTATTCACAAAAAAAAATCAAAATTCTTGAAAGTTTTAATTACCTTTAATAACACTTGCATTCTTTGGGTTTGCTTCATTCAAGTATATTTTACCAAACATATCGTCTGTCGGATAAGGATGTATAAACGTGTTGAATACATGAGGTCAAATTTCAAAACTCCGGAAGCAGAAAATAGACAGATAGATAGATATAAAGATATGTGAATAGATAGATAGATAGATATACAGATAAATAAATAGTTATATAGATAGATAGATAGATAGATACCAGGTTTCTGATATTAGGTTTCTGATACCAGGTTTTTGATACCAGGTTTCTGATACTAGGGTTCTGATATCAGGTTTCTGATACCAGGTTTCTGATACTTGGTCTCTAATACCAGGTTTCTGATACCAGGGTTTTAATATTGGGTTTCTGATACCAGGTTTCTGATACCAGTTTTCTGATATTAGGTTTCTGATACCAGGTTTCTGATACCAGGTTTCTGATACTAGGTTTCTGATACCAGGTTTCTGATACTAGGGTTCTAATATTGGGTTTCCGATACCAGGTTTCTGATACTAGGTTTCTAATATTGGGTTTCTGATACCAAGTTTCTGATATTCAGGTTTCTGATACCAGGTTTCTGATACCAGGTTTCTGATTTCAGGTTTCTGATTCAATTTATGAACATCCTGACAATAAATCAACACTTTTCTAAAAAAGAAATTCTGAATCCGAAACCCAGTATTTGTATGTTCTCTTAAGTTTCAGACTCCTGAAATATTAACTTATTTTGTTTCTCTACCAAATTATTAGTATTCGAAGCGATAAGAATATTACGTAGGGTTGGGATAAGGCATAGAGTATATTTGAAACAGAACTAGCTTTCTGAACTTTTCTGTTCCAATTTATATTCAAATGTTAAATTTCATAGTTTAACTTTGTTATAATTCACTAAACCTTGTATGTTTTCAAAGATTGCTCCTTTTTACGATAAAAAGTTCAACATTTCTCTTACGCAACCAGAGCTGGGAACTTTTGAATAGTGGATATCGGGATTTATGATTGATCCACTCTTTTTCTCAATCTCCAGTTTAAATTATGCTTGTTCTCCTTGTGTTATTAATCTCCAGATTAATTAGCCGATTTGGATTAAGGATACCTCATTCTAAAGTTTTCAGCTCTGAGCTAGCTGAAAACTTTAGAATGGAATATCCGTAATCCCGATAGCTTAATCTGTTTATCCAATGTACACACTTTTGATTTTCTTTTTAATCCTCCTTTTTGGATATGCCTACTGTATAACAGTTGCGTTTGACATCAATTAAAAATACGATGCTATATCAATTGGACTAATATCCGGTTGAACTAAAGTCAACTGTCAACAAGCCGGCTTTTAGAGCATTTAAACAAATATAAATCTAATCATGGTAATATGAACTTATTTCAAATAAATAGTTTATCTCATTTGAGGATAATAGTCATTTTTAACGTTAATCTTAATAAACATTAATCCAAAAATTACGTTCGTTCAATCGATCATTAGTTCAATTGACATGACACCATCAACACCAAAAATGCGCAAAAATTAAAAACCGGTTTGCTAAAGTTAAAGAGCGCATCTCTCATCTCTAGAAATTAATCTAAAGACTAAACTAGTTTTTAGATCAGCAAAAACAGAGGATCAAGCATTGATCTCGATTTCCACCATTCTAAAGTTTTCAGATCAATTAAGTTTTTTTTCTTCACTTTTTGGGTGTAAAATGAAAACCAGATGAGTTGCAAGGTTGCAAAATTAAAACAATTTTTCTTTATACTAAATTTCATCGATTCTCTTTCTACTCCTGACTTATATTAATGTTTGAAGCAGAGCTAATATATATATGTATACATCGTGAATGGTGTATTGATCGATTATGAAGATTGAAATCATACCATTTACAGTTTACATAACATAAGGAAGACCAAAGTTGATGAATAATGTATTTATTCCTACACTTGTATATTATTTTGTTATATATTGATAAATAGCTTGGGAACCCAATGCTGTTTGGCAATTAAGTTTTCCTTGTTAAAGTTAACCTGAGGCCGAATTTAAAGAACTTGAGCCGCGGCTCAAATATGGTTGGTTCCACTTAAAATTGCATTCAATGTTTCAAGATTTTGGCGGATTTGAGACGCGGCTCAAATTCATTAAATTTGGTCTTTATAAACCAAAGTTAAGAACACTTCCAAGGTTCTCCTAAGTTCCTCGATCAAAGTTTTCAGAAAAATTGGTCCTGGGGTTTATGACATCCAAACAAACAGACAGACAGACAAGTAGAGGTTACTTCTTTATTTAAAAACTAGCTTGGAAACCCAGCTTTGTCTAGAACTCAAGTTTTTTCAACTTAAAAGTTTTAAACCAGGCTAAGAACACTCTCGTGATCAAAATTATAGGCAAATTCGGACAAGAAATTCAAGAGTTATGATCACAAATCCAAAGAAACAAACACAAACACACAGATTACTGTTAAGAAAAGACGGATTTTCATGAGGAAACGAAATCAAAGTTTTTTAAAGTTTACAAATCGGCAAAATACATAGATAATTTATCATTTGCTCTTCAACCGTTTTAAGTCCTTTTATCTATTTTTTTAGCCATGAAATTTTTTTATATCGTAGTGCTTGTAATATCAAAATATATGGGGATTTAAAAAGTTGAGTTTGTAGTCAGAACTCCGTTCCTTAATTTGAAAATTTGTTAAATAAACTATTAAAGTAAATATAAAAGGCCAAATAAATATCGTTTAATTGATTTGAATGTTTTACAGGAATTCTTGTTACTTTTAATGATCTTCAACTATTTCCTATATAAACTATAAAGGGTCTGTTTACGCTATTGACCAATCTAAATCGTTTTGGCGTAATACATGTTTTAAGGGTATCATTCCGAATCGGACGTATTACTGTTTAATGTGTAATGTAGAATGCACTATAGTTTCAGTAGAAGTAAATATTTCCATTTACTATTATAGCGCAGATATAAGGATTTATCTCTAATTGGATAATAAGCTAGATAGAAAGATAGATGTTACCGCTATACTATTTCTATTAGTTCAGAATAGACAACAAACACATGACTGAACCCTGATTGGATCAGGCGCTTATATACTCGGCATACTAGAGTGAATGACACTTGAAATAACATAAACAGTTAATAACCCTCCCTAGATATAATAGCTCTAAGATGTGTATATCGGCAAGGATCTACTTTTGTAAAAATGATGAAGACTTATCATTCATCAAGATAAATCGATCTTTTCAAGATTCAAATCTAATAAATGTACTAAACATGGGTATGGTATGCATATGTTATCATGGCAAAATGATCAAAATTATGCTGTTTTATCGAAGCAAAAACATAAGCTTGTTTTAATTTGAAATCTTTAAGACTCAACCCTAACATCTCTTTTTTAGACGCAGACGTAACTTTTTGCAGGCCTTAATTAATAGAGTGGCATATCTAATTCACAATGGTACCTATGAAAGCTTTTTCTGATCGAGAAGATCCATTTTTTTCTTTTTGAAAATTTGTTATTTTCACATGAGGCACCTTGCATAATATTAACCATATCTAAAAGAAAAAATTTCACAATTTAATTGTTTATCCATAGATAATTTTTTTTTATAAGATAGCGCTATTCTGTATCCACTTATCTCGATATTAACTATGATAACTTTTAAATTTTAGGAGCAAGTCCTTAATGCCTGAATTAGAAATCCCTGTTGGGTTCCGACCAAAGGATATCCAAGAGGAATTAATTTCTTAATTTATAATTAATTAATAACTAAAGAAGACAAAAGATTCAGATTAAGCTACTTGATCCATGTCCGAATTTAATAAATTTGAGCCGCGTCTTAAATCCGCCAAAATTTGATACAATTTTAAGTAAAACCTAACATATTTGAGTGGCGGCTTAAATTTAGGCCGCCACTCAAATTCTTTAAATTCGGCCACCTGCACCAGGGGAGTAAAAACAGAAACAAATTTGACCTGAGGTAAGCGTGAGGGTTGAATTAATATGAATGGATAAAAATGCATGTTTTTATTGCTCTAGGTTTAAGTTTATTTTATATTGGTTTCCCTATACATGACCCTGATATATATAGATAGATATATCTATATATGTATATATATTAACCACATGTAGATAAAAAACCACAATATATTCTGTCCCAAAGGGATAAATGCATAATATGTATTCAATTTTCAAATGTGCACTATGCACTGTCAGTGTTCATTGTACATGACTCTAGAATTAAGTTCTCAACTTAAAAATTTTGGTAATTCAAAACTTAATGAAAAAAAAAAACATAATTGTTTTATAAAAATCCACTATTTAAAAAAGCCCAAAAAAGCATGATAGTCTTTTGTGTCATATATCCTGTCTGATTGGTCGACTAGAAAAAAGCTAGAATTTTACCCTGGATCCTTTAAAACTTGAAAAGTATATAATAATCCCAAGGTTAAATAATTTAACCGTTTACAATTATATTTGTGTTTAAAACAAAAGTAAATAGTTAACTATAAACAATAAATTGTCCAATAACTGAAATGTTAAATAATTGAAATGCTATTTAAATACTTGACGAGCGTTTACCTACCTTTATTTTATTTTTATAACATAAAATTCGATTCTTTGGTAGGAAAGTAAAAAATATCAATCTTCAACTTTAATCAATTTTGTCTTTGCCTTTTTCTCCTCCATAAAAATCCCTCCCTCCCGTATACCTCAATCCCTCCCTCCCAACATCCTCTCACCACTCCCCCCCATTCTACCCGGCCCTCTTCCCTTCCTATTAACAAATATTCTAATAAATACCTCTTTGCAAAGTTAATGGCAGGTTAAACCATCAAAAACTCTAAATATTCTTTTAAACCCTTGAAGGAGTGGGAATTAGGAAGGTGCGTGAGAGATTTACAAAGAGGAAGGATAAGGAAGTAGTTAAAATAGGAAATAGGTGAAATAGGAAAAGGAGGAAAAGGAGGAGAAGGAGGAGAAAGAAGTGAAGGAGAAGAAGGAGGATAAAGAGAAGAAAAAGGAGGAGGACGAGAAGGAGGAGAATGTAGAGAAGAAAGAGTTTGTGAAAAGGAGGAGAAGGAGGAGAAGGAGGAGAAGGAAAAGAAGGAAGAGAAGAAGGAGATGGAGGAGAAGGAATAAAGAATGAAGAACGTAGTAAGGAGAAAAAAGAAAATTTAGACCAAGGACTAACAACATTGAAAAATTCTAAGATGGATGGTTAGATGTAAGATCTAGAAGGAAGGATGAAACATGATTGCTATTATGGCTTTACAAGAAACGGAAGTAATCTAATATCTGAGACATCTGATCATGATACAGATCTCTCTCTCTCCCTCTCTAGATATTAATATCATTATTATTAGAATCAAAATCAATTCCTTAAAGGTTACAATCTTGAACTCCATAAGTGAGAACCAGAAATCGTGGAATTTATTTACTTTTTACTAAGTCGCTAGCTTAGAATTTTTAATTTGCAATTGTTGCAAATTATATATCTCTAAAATTATTCAGTGCATTTATAAAAATTGTTCGGTTGCCAATAACAACGCAGTTTCAAAAACAGTCAGATCTTTTCATATATTAAAAGTCAATTGTGAAGATCCAATTGACATCAACTGTTCTGAAAAATAATCCATGGAAAAGATAAGGTAAACTTTTAAAAAAATTTAGGGCTAAGACTTCTACCAACCAGTACTCCTAATTTTTTAGGGAGACTTATTGATCACAACTCGTTATAAACAAAAAGGTTAAAATTAAATGGCTCATTTAATAATTAGGCAAAGAAAAAAAAACAATTTTACAATTGAATAAAGTGAAACATAAGTCAGAACTTTTGTGTTGTAAATATGAGGATAAAGCAAACCAATAGGATTAACTTTAATAAAGGGATCAAGCATTGATCATCAAATTCAAAAGTGCCCATAATTGATTTCAAGATGAAGCACTCAAGTATAACGATACACAAAAGTTCTTTTAAATACAGTCGTCTCTGAAGTCTCATCCTTTGAGGATAATCCTGCGTATAATATTAAATCCCCGTGACTAAACCCCATAATTATTGAAACCCACTGTAAAATTAGAAGGATATAGGATGCGACCAAACCTCGAATTATTCCAATTTAATACTCCACCGTCTTCTTCTTCTCATATTTAATACAAACGGTAAATATAAATTGCATAATTGCATAATTGCATGAATCAGCCAAAATTATGTGATCAAATTTTGTTTATTGGTTTTAGAACAGTTGAAACTTCCCTGTAATCGGTAACCGCCAAGAAACTTCTCTTTAAGTTTTTTTTACGGAAGACAAAGTTCTAAAATATTTTGCTCTGAAAAGTCTTGTGGAAAGTAAGTCTTAAAAATTAAAGGCCTTCAAAAGTCCAACCAACTAAAGACTTTATTTTAAGTGGAAAAAGTCTGTAGGAATCCAGAGAAAAGGACTTTTTTCAGTGACTTTTTTAAGGGATTTGAGGATATTGTGACTTTTTCCCCATGTTTTATTTCATAAACATTTATTCCCATGACTTTCTTCGTTCAAAATAGATTCTCTCTACTATGCATACATTCAGTGGATAGAATCTATAAAATTAGTTATATCTAATAAAATTATTTTGGTTGTTTAATGTCTAATTAATCAGAAACTTCTCGTTAAAGGGACTGTCATTGTAATTTTAAGTGATCCTCCGGTTTAAAGGGGCGCAGTTTCCGTTAAAACTCTATTTGATCAATATTTCTAGCTTATTTTCCACTGTTTCTGCAGCATAAATCTGTAAGTCACATTCATAGAAAATGATCCATTTTTAACGAGAAGAATATGGATAAATTGAAATTACTTCAGAAAAATTTATTTTTCAATAAGAAGAACATTGATATCTTGAAATTACTTACGAAAAATCAATAATTTAAAAGAAGAACATTAATATCTTATAATTACGTTAACTGCTCCTTTAATTGTCCATAAACTCTTAATTTTGAAAAAAAGTTGAATTGTCTAGATATATGTTGCGTACAAATATGAGTACACTATGAACCTTTGTCGAATCCAAGGTTATAATGCAAGGAAAGTTATTTAAGAAGTGTGCGCATCTTTTGTACTGCAGTGCACTGTCTCTGGGCAGTAATGTAAACACAAGGCAGATGCCGATGCCTGACATGGGATCCATCTTTCATATAAAAAAAAATCAATGCAATATTCTGGTCATGGGAAACTATTATGAGAATTATCAAAATTTTCAAAATTCAATGCTTTCATCCTCCTCGGATACTAAACGAACACTGATGTATCTATTCTTGTTTACAAATTCCGACCAGAGAGAACTGGTTTCAATGTGTACGCAGAGTATACGCAACTGCAATTAACTTTACTTGCATTATAACCTTGGTCGAATCTGTGTAATTCGATAGTATAAACTGTATAATTATAAACCCCTCTAGTCTGCAGTATGAAACATGATATCATGATCCGTGAGATGCATGTAGAGATGAGCATGTTATTTGTTTTTAACATTCTAGACTTTTTTCACTGTTCAATATTTATTCTCTATAATATTTATAGTTTATATTTTCTAACACAAAATTAAACATTATAATATAATGTGTGATGGTTCAGCTAAAAACAAAACAAAAAATGAAAATTTAATATGAGCCAATTGAAAATATGGTGTTTAATAATTTTGTTCTGATCGGTATTTGTTGAAACAAACTATTCATATTGAAATGACAACTGAATATACATTCATTGTGCATTTACTATAAAGTTTTTTTTTAACTTTATGCATTTCGTATCAACTCTGACAAAATAAATTAGCCCAAACAAATTATGTCAGAAAAACGATTCCCATATCTAGATGCATGTTAAAGGATACAGAAGGAAGTTAAGGTTGAGGATGAAAACTAGAGGATTCTGGGTACGGAGACGCAACTCATTGTAGAGCAGCTCTTCACAGACCTGTTGTGAGTACAGCAAAGGAAGCAGCTGAGAACACAGTAATAGCATCCCTGATTGGAAGAACGGTTAACGCAGCAGGAACTTCAGGAGCAGCTCCGTTAGTTAAGGAAGCAACTGAGAATGCAGTAGAAGCATATTGGATTGTAGGAGCAGCTAAAGTAGTAGAGACTGTAGGAGCAGGTCCGGTAATGCACAGCTAATATAACAGAGACTCTAGGAGCAGCTCCAGGAATGAACAGCTAACACAGCAGAGACTCTAGTAAAGCCGGCCTAGCGGCTGAACTGGAAACCCCTGAGTGGTCGGGGTGCCCTTTAACTAGTAACATATATTATCATTTAACATGTAATATATAACAAATATAAATATAACATATAACATATGACATATAGCGTATAGCATATAACGTATAGCATATGACAACATATAACAAATAATATATAACATATAACAGAACATAAAACATATAAAATATAATATATAACATATGACAAATATTGCATATTTGTCATATGTTATATACAAACTAACTTATCTCTGGTCCCCCTCACCTTCGGTATATTAAAGTATTCAAAATTCTTTATTTGTTCATTTTACATAACATTAACAATATAGATATACAATTCATTATCTATAGTCACAACAAATATATAACAATCATTTAACTTATAACATATAACATACAAATATAATGTAATATTTAAAGCATGATGTAATAGGAGAGGAGTAGAGAACCTGAAGAATAAGATTAGAATACAACCAACATTCCTAGTTCTCTTCTGTATCCAGAAGAGAGCTAGGATATTCAAGATATCAGATGCTGCCTAAACCTGATACTGGAGACGCTGATATTTACAGACAGCTCTTCATAGATCGGGAGCAGCTAGAAGATCCAGTCAGACATAGGACTCCAGAAGCAGAAGCTAAACCTGATACTGGAGACGCTGCTCTTTACAGACAGCTCTCCATATATCAATTATAAAAGAACAAGATAATCTTGATCCGGGAGACGCTGCTCATTA
The DNA here is from genome assembly GCF_000591075.1 of Eurytemora carolleeae. Lineage (NCBI taxonomy): Eukaryota > Metazoa > Arthropoda > Copepoda > Calanoida > Temoridae > Eurytemora > Eurytemora carolleeae. Next base: position 107,680 of record NW_019396450.1, on the reverse strand, counting down.
CAGACAGCTCTCCATATACCCAAAATAGAAGAATAAGATAATCTTGTGACAAGAGACGCTGCTCTTTACAGACAGCTCTCCATATATCAATTATAAAAGAACAAGATGATCTTGATACAGGAGACGCTGCTCTTTACAGACAGCTATCCACATACCCATCATAGAAGAATAAGATAATCTTGTGACAAGAGACGCTGATCTTTGCAGACAGCTCTTCACATATCTGTTGTTGAAATAGCTGCAGGACACACAGGAGAACTAAGACTTCCAAGACACATAGCAGAGCTAGGACGTCCAGGACATACAATAGACCTAGGATATTCAGGGCAAACAAGTCCAACTACAGACCAGCCTGTCCAACCACAGAACCAGACATACTCTTCAGCTGGTTCTATAAACAGAGCTCCTAGAGACTTGGAGCAGCTAGAGCGTTCGTACAGAGGAGAACTATATTACCCCGCCAGTACAGCAGAGTCTGCTCTATACTCTACAGAGGAGAACAGATTACCCCGCGAGTACAGCAGAGTCTTCTCTATACTCTACAGAGGAGAACTAGATTACCCCGCCAGTACAGCAGAGGCTGCTCTATACTCTACAGAGGAGAACAGATTACCCCGCCAGTACAGCAGAGTCTGCTCTATACTCTACAGAGGAGAACAGATTACCCCGCCAGTACAGCAGAGTCTGCTCTATACTCTACAGTCACATAATCTTAGA
>NW_019396450.1:102393-106785 GCF_000591075.1 Eurytemora carolleeae | reverse complement strand
CGGAGAAGGGAGGGGGAGGGTTGGGAGGGGGTAAAGTTAATAAAATTGCGAACAGTAACATATGCTGTCAACACTAAATATAAAAATATTAAATAAGTTTTCTCAAAGTTATTTTTTAACCTTGAAATGGGCAGTCAAATTAAACCCTGACCTCCAACCAAAGTAATGAGCTGCAGACTTGAAATGCATATTTCTTAGAACATTTAATAGTAAACAATAAAACCTGGACGTTGAATAAAGATTATTATATATTGAGTGCTTCAAATATAAACTGCATTCTTGGTTAATATCGCCGTTTTTTCAAATGCGTTCAATTCTGTCAATTCCATTCTTTCGCTCTGCTGCAAAAATCCGAATAATCATCATTGAGTAAAATAAAAATAACATTTAGTTTTTGCTGTTGTAAATCTGGTTTAAATGGTATGGTTGTGAATCTGGTTTAAATGGTACTGTTGTGAATCTGGTTTAAATGGTACTGTTGTGAATCTGGTTTAAATGGTACTGTTGTGAATCTGGTTTAAATGGTACTGTTGTGAATCTGGTTTAAATGGTACTGTTGTGAATCTGGTTTAAATGGTACTGTTGTGAATCTGGTTTAAATGGTACTGTTGTGAATCTGGTTTAAATGGTACTGTTGTGAATCTGGTTTAAATGGTACTGTTGTGAATCTGGTTTAAATGGTACTGTTGTGAATCTGGTTTAAATGGTACTGTTGTGAATCTGGTTTAAATGGTACTGTTGTGAATCTGGTTTAAATGGTACTGTTGTGAATCTGGTTTAAATGGTACTGTTGTGAATCTGGTTTAAATGGTACTGTTGTGAATCTGGTTTAAATGGTACTGTTGTGAATCTGGTTTAAATGGTACTGTTGTGAATCTGGTTTAAATGGTACTGTTGTGAATCTGGTTTAAATGGTACTGTTGTGAATCTGGTTTAAATGGTACTGTTGTGAATCTGGTTTAAATGGTACTGTTGTGAATCTGGTTTAAATGGTACTGTTGTGAATCTGGTTTAAATGGTACTGTTGTGAATCTGGTTTAAATGGTACTGTTGTGAATCTGGTTTAAATGGTACTGTTGTGAATCTGGTTTAAATGGTACTGTTGTGAATCTGGTTTAAATGGTACTGTTGTGNTTTAGTTTCTGATATGTTTTCCTGCAGTAAACACAAGTCACTTTTGTTAAGAATCCACAATTGAACTTGAGTTTTCTAAATTATAAACTTTGATATCTAATTTACTCTTCATCAGACAAAGCTTTTTAGGAGGGTACCGTTGTCTTGTAAATCAGAAATTGTTATCTTTACATGGAGGGTCACTTGAAATTGCCCTGCAACTTCTGTTTTCAAATTCAATTCCTGTAACACGGCACGTGATGACCCTTCCTTTCATAAATACTAAATCATACTTCAAGGTAGTGTTCATAAATATTAGAAAGGAACAGAAATTGCTCGGCGATTATATCAGTACAATTTGAAGACGACTTTTTATTAATAACGCTATGATCCCGAACAGGCATTTGTCTAACTACAAGCAAACCCAAAAAAACTGTTAATTGACATTTTCTCTTTTTTAAATGTTTAAGTGTTTCTGCTGTTTAAAAGCGTTGAAAAAATGAAATAAAAATAGAAATTGAATTAGTTGAGTTGATATATACAACGACGACGACTTTATGATAGATTGGGACCCGTAAGACCGTGGCATAGGAAGACGACATTTAAGTAATCTAATGTGTATTTGATGTTGGTGGGTCAGTGATATACTGCACAATTGTTCACATGAAAAAATGCAACCTGTGTCATCATTCAAAAGTTCCCAGTTCAGAACCATTTTTTAATCATCAGATTAAAATAAAAGGACTACAATCCAACTTGCAAAAAAATGGTTATTTCTATTCTCCCTTTAAATTCCTTAATTTCCTTATATCATCCAAGTTACATTTTGATTAAAGGGAGTGACCGGCTATGTAAGGTAGTTGAACTGGGTATGCAGGGTTGTGGAAAACTTCTTTCGGATTCATTTGAGACATATTACACTTTTTAAGATCTGCAACTCCTGAGTTTGAGCGCAAATTCGTCGTTCAGAACTCCTACTTTGGGGGTGGATACGTTTTCAGAATTAGTTTTTTTTTATTTATTTAAGTTTTCCACAACACTGCATACTCAGTTCAACTACCTTACATAGCCGGTCCCTCCCTTTAAATATGCCCACATTGTGCACACACAGATCAAAGAACTTGATATATCGAGGATAATAATTTAAGAATACAAGAAGGGCTTGATATATCGAGGTCTAAGCCATGATTGTAAGTGTACTTTTTAAGGTACCCTCTATGTGCCAAGACCGATTCACAACGATACCCTTATAAGCTTTGTTTAATCATGTATGAAAGTAAATTCATATCAATGTTTATAATGGTGAAAACTAATAATATTCAATTGTGGTTTCTCTACAAAGTGACTTGCGCATTTCTACTCCAGGAAAACTTAAAGAAATGAAATAAACCTAGAAAAACGACAATATCTTCCACATTTTTGATCAGATACAGGTTTTAAGGGTACTGTTGTGAATCGGGCATTGCTATCATTGCATGAGAGTGGCTTGAAATCACGCTTACAGTCCCTGTAACTAGTTGCAACAAGTAAAGTTAAAAACTGAAAAAAGTTTTATTATTCAGCGAGTCAGAACTTCTCTCGGCTCCTCTGAAATTGGTTGTAAAAAAGAATACTCTTTGGACTAAAAAATTTTCCGTCGCTTTCAACTTAAAAGTTAACAACTGGATCAATATTTTAGAAAACGAAATAGATTTAAAAATTAAAGTCTGTTAATTTTTAACCAAAACCTGTCTGATAGAAGATCCCACTAAAATTGAAATTGTTTTTGCAATGTAAAATATGGAAATGAATTGAGTGCGACAAACCCTGATTTTCTAATCCCTATATCTTCAAAACCGATGTCGTAGACCTTAGACATTTCAAACTAAAAATTCTGTCAGATCAAATAGCCTATATTTGAAATATCAGAGGCTTACGCCATCAGGTTGCAAATATAAAGGGATTAGAACAATTGAGTTTGTGGCAAAGACTCAATTCCTTTCAAGTAAACATTAATGAGTTAATCAGTTTTATTCCACCATCCTTCTATATACTACATTAACAATACTGGCACTCTTCTCGTCCTTAATATTAAAATTGCATTCTTCTCATGTTATAATTTACATATTTGCATTGCATCCTGCATGATTGAATCTCAGCTGAAAGTTTAGATGCAATTTTCTAAACTTTATCGTATACTCAGTATAGAAAAGCAAAAATGATTAAATATAATAATTCTCTCTAATCCTAAAATTTCACGAAGATCTGATACTCGGAAATGGAAAAATGTCCGATCATAACTCATGAACCCCAGGACCAATTTGCCTCAAATTTTGATCAAGTAACTTGTTATAGAACCACGGGAGTGTTCTAAGCGGAGCTTGGTTTAAAATTTCTAAGTTAAGCTCCGGTTGACTTCAGGCAAGGTCGGGTTCTCAAGCTAGTACATCTGCACATAATAGTGATCTCTGTTTGTCTGTCTGTTTGTTTGGATGTCCGATCATAACTCAGGAACACCTTGACCGATTTGTCTCAAATTTTGATTGCGGAATTCGGTGGGAATGTTCTAATTTTGGTTTCTGAACATAGTGGGTTTATTTAACAGAGAAACCCAGCTTTGCTTGGAAACTAAACTTTCCATGTTAAAGTGAACTTTAAATATTCTCGCTCTAAGTGTATTGTCCTATATAGGATAGATACTACTTCTAATAAACGATGTTTGACACAGTTTTTTTTGTCTAGTTTTTGCTCCTTCTCCTCACACCTTACACCTCACACCGACACACTTCTTTCAGAATATAATCCACTGAGAATCTAAGTTGTAAAATTTCTTGCTAGGTAATCATGTAAAAACACGTGGAAATAGATGTTTAACAGATGTCAGACCAGTTTTAACTAATGTCAAAATATTGCTTACAGCTGGAAATACATATAAAAAAGATCAAAAGAAAAAGGTAAAAAATATCTTTTAAATTTTATTGTGTTTTTCCCAAATGGCAAATCTGTCTAAAGGTGATATATAGCTAAAGGATGAATGTATAAGGATGAATGAAGGATGAATATATAAGGATGGATGCAGGATGAATGTATAAGGATGGTTGAAGGATGAATGTATAAGGATGAATGAAGGATGAATGTATAAGGATGAATGAAGGATGAATATATAAGGATGAATGCAGGATGAATGTATAAGGATGAATGAAGGATGAATGTATAAGGATGAATGAAGGATGAATGTATAAGGATGGATGAAGGATGAATATAGGAGGATGGATGAAGAATGAATGCATAAGAATGGAT
>NW_019396450.1:62611-101800 GCF_000591075.1 Eurytemora carolleeae | reverse complement strand
GATAGATAGATAGAAAGATGGATAGATAGATAGATAGATGGATAGAAAGTCATGTAGAAGGATGAGTTAACGGTAGAAGATAGATGAATAGTAAGTTGGCTGCCAGGATTGATTTTATTTGAATAATCGAATTTTTTCCTTCAAATTTCCCCCGAAGGCTTTTTAAAGTTTGAAGAATGTTTGGACAGAAGTATTCACTTATCTTAATAATCATCCTCCCTGGCCCTATACCTTCTACTCTAATCCCTAGGGTGTTAGGCATTTCCCCAAGGTCGAATTCCCAAGCAACACCTTCACAAGTGTTAATTTCCCAAATGTGCAATTTCCCAAACGGTAACTTCCCAAAGGTTAGGTCTTCTGAGACGCGCTGTGGCTAGAACAGGCTTACAGAGGGGGCCGAGCACTGCATATAGGACAGACTTTGGAAGGTACCGCTTGGGAAATTGCACAGTTGGGAAGTTGCCACTTGGGAAATTACCCTTGGGAAGTTGCCGCTTGGGAAAAAGTCTTTGGGAAAGTACCTAACATCCCCCCCCCCCCTACTACCTTTATCCCCCCTACTAAACCTTTATCCCCCCTACTACCTTTATCCCCCCCTGCGAATCCTTCCCTAGTGCCAGGAGTGAATACTGAATATGAAGATTCTCCTGTATATAATCCTAGGTTCTCCGTGTGTTAAACTCCGCCAAATCCATCTTCAAACCACGTAACAAACGTCAAATTTGTCCCGCTTTAATAATATACACAGCAGACCAGACCTCTCTACAGGGTGTCCCCATAAACATGAAAATTTTGGAGACGATTTAAAGATCGTCTTTGATCTTTTTGATATCTATATCTATCATGACAGCATTTTATATCAAAGATCGACTTAAAAAGCGAAGACGGTCTTTAGTCGTCTTTTGATGGTCATGTTTAGTAAGACACCCTGTCGTCGATGGGTTGCTTGAGGGAAGAAGGAAGGGAGTGGGAAGGAGAAGAGAAAAGGGTAGGACGTGGGAAGGTGGGAAAAAGGTGGGATGCTCGAGGGAAGAAGGAAGGGAGGGAGGGAAGGGGGAAGGGAGGATTGGGTAGGTGGGTGATGGGGTGTTTAGTAAATGGTTTATTTTATTTTGTTCATGTTTTGCTTTTTTTATTTTTCATAAACTTTTCCCTGCAGGATATAATTAAAAGATGTTTATCAAAGTATTTCTTCACGATAACACCTCTTCTCTACTCCTTTATTCTCCCTGTGCCCTGTATAGCAGATCAGAGATGGCAACTTTAGAGAGAAAAATAGAAAAAAAAACCCGGTTTAGGAAACCTTTTTATGCCCAGACAATTTTGTTTAGTTTTATTTTAAAAAGTTAAAGTATTAAGATATCCGTAGAAAAATGTTTTTTTTTCGTCTAAAGTTATGAATACATACAATCTTCGGCCCACTGCCCCCCTCATTTATATACGCTTACCTTTTTCGTGACCCTCAATAACTGGGGTTCGAGAACTTGGTTTGATTTTTTTTTCAATTTCAGTTTCGGGCGTTCTAAACCTGGCTTTGATCGATCAGCAATGTGTTGACTTTCAGCATCCGTAATCCTAAACCTAGTCTTAAAGATCTAAGTTCTAAACCTGGTTTTATAAATCTACAACATTTTAGTTTCAGTCTCCTGAGTTCTAAGCCTGGTTTTTAGATCTGCAACTTTTAAAGTTTCGGTCTCCTGAATTCTAAACCTGATATACAACATTTTAAGTTTCCGTCCCTTGAGTACCTCCCCATGAAACACGCTCCTGCATTCTTTCAAAATGAGTAGATATATTTCATAAATAGATATCTTTAGAATATTTTGGATAAAAAACACATGTGTAATCTTTTAAAATGAACTTCATCCACACATTGTAAGCATACAATGTAAATCGAAGAAGAAATCCCCAAAAACTTTGGACTCCAATCAATAAATCATACTATTTATTCTCTATAATTTTAAATGACTAAATCGACTATGATAAACTTATCATAAGATCTAAAAAAGTGAACTCTTCATTTCAAGTGTAAACAGAATGCCTTAAAATCGTTCCTTGTAAATATTGATTTATGATATGTGTGAGTGGAAGGATAAGAATGAGTATGAGTGGAAGGATAAGAATGAGTGTGAGTGGAATGATAAGAATGAGTGTGAGTGGAATGATAAGAATGGTTGTGAGTGGAAGGATAAGAATGAGTGTGAGTGAAAGGAAATAAATGAGTATGAGTGGAAGGATAAGTATGAGTGAGTGGAAGGATAAGTTTGAGTGTGAGTGGAAGGATAAGAATGAGTGTGAGTGAAAGGATAAGAATGAGTGTGAGTGGAATGATAAGAATGGTTGTGAGTGGAAGGATAAGAATGAGAGTGAGTGGAAGGATAAGTATGAGTGTGAGTGAAAGGATAAGTATGAGTGTGAGTGGAAGGATAAGTATGAGTGTGAGTGGAATGATAAGAATGGTTGTGAGTGGAAGGATAAGAATGAGTGTGAGTGAAAGGAAATAAATGAGTATGAGTGGAAGGATAAGTATGAGTGTGAGTGGAAGGATAAGTTTGAGTGTGAGTGGAAGGATAAGAATGAGTGTGAGTGGAAGGATAAGTCTAAGAATACGAATATTAAGAAGCAACATAATGATCTTTTAGATGTTTTGTGCTAATCAGCTGAAGAATTAATCAATCCATTAATTAGTTGCTCCGAGGTTTGCCAACTTGGCTAATAGATAAAATGTATAAAATGGTCAGAGTTTCCTTGACCTACAACATCAAGGAGAGAAATAAGTTTTTTAATTAAGAAAAGCAGGTGGGAGTCAGAAACTTAAAACGATCTTAACAAATCAAAACTTGGTATCGGGAACTTTTAATATTTTATTTTAATACTATCAAATCTATTATGATGCAAAAACTGGAATACTTAAGATAGGTAGGAGAACATTTAACTAATCTAAAATACTTCAAGTTTTGTAGCTACCCCTCCCGGCTAGAACAGAAAAGTTTTCTACCCATTGTCTCTAAGTTAAAAGTTTTTGGCTCAATGAGATATGCATTTGTGTAGCTTTTATCCGATCAGTTGTATCTCGATATCCATTGTGGAAACTTTTGAATATGAGAGATAAGTTTAGTTATCCTGTACTAGCACTGTGGGATATCCAACAAGAATTAGGTTGATCCGAAGGTCTGCACAAGATCAATACTTGATCCCCGAGATTTGCAGGACAAAAGTTCTAACCCCTGAGGTGAAAACCTTTGACGAGGTAACGCTTCTTCAACGCTTGATCTCGTTATTCACTTTGGGAACTTTGAAATTTAAAGGATTAGTGCTTGGTCCCTCAATTTGAAGGTATAATTGTCGTTTTTTCTAGTTGTTTAAAGTATTTAATTCAAATAATTTAGATATGTCTTCCTTCCTCTTTTTCTTGTGCCAATCACTTTTGTGGAGAAACTGCACAGTTAAATATTATCCGTTTTCAAAATTATAAACAATGATATCTAATTCATACTTCATCGGGCGAAGTTTTTAAGAGTACGGATGTAAATGGGGCATTGCCATCTTTTCATGGCGAGTCACTTAAATTTACGCGTATTCAGTCCCTTTAAGTAGTTATTCGAAATGAAAAACTGACCGGGGTATACAAGGNCTCTTCTCATCTACCCGCCTAGTAATCTTGCAATCTCAGGAAAATGTTGAAATATTTTCAAATTGTTTTCTCTGAAGTGGAATCATGAGAATCGGGTATTGAAATCTCCAAGTTTAAACTGTATATATTGCAGACGAGTTATGCAGATCTTCTTTATGTTTACAATTTAACTACCGAAAGTTCCTCAATTTCCCGGTTCCCCAGTTCCAAAGCTCCACAATTTCTTTGTTTTACAGTTAGTTCCTTAGTTTCTTAGTTCCTTAGTTTTTACTATTCCTATAGTTCCACGGTTTTACAGTTCAACAGTTTTTCAGTTTTTCCGTTCCACAGTTCCACAGCTCCACAGTTCCACAGCTCCACAGTTCCACAGCTCCACAGTTTCCCCATTCCACAGTGCCCCCGTTCCACAGTTCCACAGTTCCACAGTTCCACAGCTCCACAGTTTCCCCTATTCTACAGTGCCTCCGTTCCACAGTTCCACAGTTATACCGTTCCAGAGTTCTACAATTTCATAGTTCCACCTACCACAGTTCTTTAGTTCAACAGTTCCAGAGTTATACAGTTCCACAGTTCCACAGTTCCACAGTTCCAGAGTTCCAGAGTTCCAGAGTTCCAGAGTTCCAGAGTTCCAGAGTTCCAGAGTTCCAGAAATCCAGAGTTCCACAGTTCCACAGTTCCAGAGTTCCACAGTTCCTCAGTTCCACAGTTCCACAGTTCCACAGCTCCTCATTTCTACATTTTCATAGTTACACAGTTCCACAGTTTCATAGTTCCACAGTTCCACAGTTCCACATTTCTTCAGTTTTATACTTCCACAGTTTCATAGTTGAACAATCCTTTATTCCTTTGCAGTGACTGAAACATACTTAAGGGCGAAACCTTTGTGTCTTAAAACTGTGGTATTACTCTCCACACTTGGTAGTTTACCTTTTTGGAATCATTTCTATTTATTGCTTGATTTCCAGTATAATCGCAGTAATTTAAAGGCTTACACCTTCGAAAAAGTTGCTGAGGCTAAGCGCTATCCCCCAAAAAAAGTTTTGCCCTCTGATCAGTTACCAGCTTAAACTAAGCTGTATTCTAGGAACATTGTTAAAATTAACCTTTAAGCCAGGCTTTTAAACTTTGAACGGAAGGTTCATCCTTACCTTGTTTGATCATTCTTTATTTTTTAAATACCAACGCATAAAATAATTTAGGTGTGAACTAAAGGTTCATGAATAAATGTCGTGTATATTTTTTAATCTAAACTTTTGGATGGGAAGGGGACCCTGTTTTATTAAGCTATTTACATCTATCTATATATCTATATATCTAGGTAAAGTGGGTGTGGCCGTGTCTGAGGGAGGGGAATTTCCAGCATAAGAGTGGCAAAAAAATTCAACGCTTGCAAGTAGCCAAGGTTCAAAACTCAGTTCTGGAATCCATACTCATTCGTTAGAGGATGAATGAGACTAACCTTTCCCGGAAAATTCTTATGATTTTCAATTCAATCCAATTTTAAAATCAATATTGAAAATTATTCACTTTTTGAAACCCACCATGTTCAAGATTTTAGAAATAACAAGAAAGGATTTAAAACATTTTTCTTTCACAAAAATATATACTCTTATCAATTCAGAAAGTTGTGTGACTAACTGAGATATAAGAAACAATAAATTTTTCATTGTAGATTTTAGGGTTCTGACTTTCTTTCACATCCTTTTTACTTTATCATGCTCTTTGTCTAAGACGTTTCGTTCTCACCACCCATCATTTGGTTATAATGTCTGTGTAAGGAGGGAGGGGGTGTTCTCACGTGCCCCCCTGGCTCTAGATCTGGATTTATCATGAGTAGTTGTATGAAAATCTATGAGAAGAACCACCATGCCGAGTGCCTATGCTTTGATCCCAGAGTAACCAGATGTGTTCTGTATGCGAGTCAATACAACTAGATACACAGGTAGGGCAGATGTGCTCTGTATACTATTCAATAAAACTAGATGCACAGGTAGGGAATATGTGTTCTGTAAACTATTCAATACAACTAGATACACAGATAGGGAAGATGTGCTCTGTATACTATTCAATACAACTAGATACACAGGTAGGGAAGATGTGTTCTGTATACTATTCAATACAACTAGATACACAGGTAGGGCAGATGTGTTCTGTGTAATATTCAATACAACTAGATGCACAGGTAGGGTAGATGTGTTCTGTATGCGAGTCAATACAACTAGATACACAGGTAGGGTAGATGTGTTCTGTGTACTATTCAATACAACTTGATACACATGTGGGGCAGATGTGTTCTGTATACTAGTCAATACAACTAGATGCACAGGTAGGGTAGATGTGTTCTGAATACTAGTAAAAACAACTAGATACACAGGTATGGCAGATGTGTTCTGTACACTAGTCAATACAACTAGATGCACAGGTAGGGCAGATGTGTTCTGAATACTAGTAAATACAACTAGATACACAGGTAGGGCAGATGTGTTCTGTATACAAATAAATACAACTAGATACACAGGTAGGGCAGATGTGTTCTGTACACTAGTCAATACAACTAGATGCACAGGTAGGGCAGATGCGTTCTGTATACAATTAAATACAACTAGATACACAGGTAGGGCAGATGTGTTCTTTACACTAGTCAATACAACTAGATGCACAGGTAGGGCAGATGTGTTCTGTATACAATTAAATACAACTAGATACACAGGTTGGGCAGATGTGTTCTTTACACTAGTCAATACAACTAGATGCATAGGGTTACTAGCGGAGGGTAACCGTCATAAAAGATCTTTCGGATATAAAAAGTCTCTGGAAAAAAAGTCCTTCCATTTTGAGACTTTATTTTGTAGGTAAAAAAGTCCTAGGAATATAAAACCCAGGACTTAATATCCAGTGAAATTTTGTTCTCAGACTTCAGATAGGTGGGACTTTCTTTGCCAAAGTTTTTATTTCCAGGTTTTTTTCCAGAAACTTTTTCCCTGTGACTTTCTTACATAGATTCAGGGCAGAGATAACATAAAGGGACTGTCATTATATGGATTCAGGGCGGAGATAACTTAAAGGGACTGTCATTACATAGATTCAGGGCAGAGATAACTTAAAGGGACTGTCATTACATAGATTCAGGGCAGAGATAATTTAAAGGGACTGTCATTTTATAGGTCCCCCGACTCATAGAATGGCATGCCAGGTTCACAGCGGTATCATTTAAATCTGTATATTCTCGTTTTAAATTATGACAATTTGCTAAATTGTCTCCACAGAGAAAAAATGATTGAAATTAATCAATTATTAGCAAGAAAAATATGGATATCTTATTTATCCTTGTGCATCACACATTGCACACTGTAAATGGAGGATCACAGAAGGGGTTGTTGAACCACTTAAAAACACAAAATAACTAAATTTTCGGAATACAGAATTATACAACAGAGCCTAGCAAGCCAGCTAGTTAAAGATCTTGATAAGTGTTAAAATCTTTTTTATCAATTTAATTGAATTCTTTATTAGTTTGATTGTATCCAATGCACATCAAAACTGCTTCCAACCCATCTGACACCATTTATTTGTTTGATTGTATCCAATACACATCAAAACTGCTTCCAACCCATCGGACACCATTTATTAGTTTGATTGTATCCAATACACATCAAAACTGCTTCCAACCCATCGGACACCATTTATTAGTTTGATTGTATCCAATACACATCAAAACTGCTTCCAACCCATCGGACACCATTTATTAGTTTGATTGTATCCAATACACATCAAAACTGCTTCCAACCCATCTGACACCATTTATTTTAGACAATTTGCGTGACCTCAGGGAAGGTTAACAATGATGACCGGAAAATTTGTTATAATTATAATAATTATAATGACTAATTTTGAAAAAAACGCCAGTTAAAATGGACAAATCTGCCAAAAACTCAGAATGATCAAAAACAAATTTCAGAGCAATAGTTAAAAGTTAAAATGGTCGATAGGAGCCTAGGTTTGTAAAAGCTAATTTGACAACCTTTACCAAAAATTCTTACCTTCCCTTAACATACCTTGACTAAATGAACTTAGTGACTGTTGGCAGCAGTAAATGTAATTTGTATGGAATGCATTTTATTTTGAATTATGTTTCATACTCCTAACTTGGATATCAGTCTGGGTAATAGATGGTTAGTATTATATTTATCTATATATCTATCTATCTTTCTATCTATCTATCTATCTATCTATCTATCTATCTATCTATCTATCATATTTCGTTTATGCTTACGTACTACAGGCTAAGCTAATAATTGATCATATCTAAAATTTACCTTTTTTGTATTTAATTTATGTTTCACAATTATCAAGGCTCTGAAGTCCCAGTAAACTTATAAATTTATTAATCGGAAATAAATATACTTCTTTCTCCGTTTATCAAATCTAGCGGTTGAGACAAATTTGTTTTCATATTAAAATTCTTTATTACAAATTCAAAACTCAGACAGCGTTCCATTACACCTTGGTTTTACACCAAAGAGTTTAAAAGAAAAACATAAGATCCCTTATAAAAAGTATTTGGGCTTGAAAAAAAAAGATTTCTATTCATTTCATATTTTTTTCAACAATTTGGACCCGCCTAACCAGGGTAGGTTGTTTTGAGTTTAAAGAGTCAGTTTTACTTCGAACGTCTTGAAGACCCCCCCCCCTTTACTTTGAATTACAACCTTGTTTGATCATTCTTTATTTTTTAAATACCAACGCATAAAATAATTTAGGTGTGAACTAAAGGTTCATGAATAAATGTCGTGTATATTTTTTAATCTAAACTTTTGGATGGGAAGGGGACCCTGTTATCCATATATCTATATATCTAGGTAAAGTAAGAACCAGAAATTTTCGGAATAAAAAGACGACTTTTAAATTCAAGTTATGACTTCAAATTGTCCAATGTATACATAAAATTACAGCAATCATGCATTGTAAACAGACCAACGAGGTTATAGTGTATAGAGTGATGATGTACGCTAATCCTTTACTAATTGTATAGGCTATGAACTATACCTAGAGCGAACTGCATATTTGTTTATTATAATGAGATTCTGGCCTAACCTATAGTATGTCAATATTACTAAACAGCTAGTTGTAAGTGTATGCAGTTCAGCTAACTGAGCACACAGGTAAAGAACTGAAACAGACCCATTTTAATTTTATAGTAATTTTTTTATTTACTTGAATATCTGTTAACCCTATGAAAAATCAAATACACTAAAGGATTGCTATAAAGCCGTCTTTTAATTCAACATTTTTCTAGTTCTACATGTTGATTAATCAATAATGGACAATGAATTTTGAACATTTTTGGAACATACAGATATAATAAAGTTAACTATTTTCTTTTATTGATGCACTTATTCATTTCCTTTTATGATAATTTTTTCTTTTCAGTCTCATCCGTTATGGGTCAAATCTGGTTTATTTAGAAAGATTAAATTTTCCGGAGGCCGAAATTAAAGAATTTGAGCCGTGGTTTAAATTTAAGCCGGGGCTCAATTATGGTTGTGGTTCCACTTAAAATCGTATTTTATTTTTCAAGATTTAAGCCGGCGCTCAATTGAAATCGTTTTTGGGGGATTTGAGACGGGGCTCAAATTCATTAAATTCGGACACTTTATGATAATTGAAGGACTGCAGTAAGGTAAATTTGATCGACTATAATGCTGACGTACAAAACCTGCAAGGAGTGTCAGAAATGATTTTTTTTGCATATTTTTTGAAACGTAAAGTAATGTAAACCTAAAAAAGTTAAATTTTTGATAAAACTTTTTGTTCTGGATATTTGCAAATATCTATTCTAAAACTTTCCTAAATTGGCATATTTTTTCAATATTCATTATATTAAAAGTTTCAGTCAAAAAAACTTTTGATCAATAGTGCTTTATATCGAATAGATGATTTGGTCAAATTTTAAGTGTCAAAATACCTGGTCATACTTGACTTTTACATTTTAGAACTATACAGCACTTTTTAGCTTTAGTTTTGAAGAAGTATAGCAACATTTTTGCGCAAGAGGTTGCAAATTTCAGGCTTACTTTGTATAGGGTGTCCCAATAAACATTGGAATATTATAGCGACGAATGATTTGTTATGAATTAGCGTTGTAATACATAAATTCAATAGTTAAAAGAAAGTTACGTCTGTAGCGTATTATTAAGTTTTGTTTTTCTATAAAAGTAGTATGATGATGATTGTAAAAAGAAACAACTGTACTGTGATTTGTATATAGGAATTTATAATCTTACCATGTATACATCCTCTTCAATCTAAATACTAACAAACAAATTCTTAATTCAAACAAACAAAACATTTACAGATTACAGATTTCATGTGCAGGCACTATCACATTTAAAAATCATTTGAAAAGACAAAATCAAAATCGTCACTTAATTTCCATGTTTTATGGGACACCCTGTAAATAAATTATGATTGTCCTAACTTCAGCTTCTTTTTTATTTTATTCAGCTTATTAACGATATCAGGATGTAAGTCTCAAATTTAGCCCGTTCATACAAATCTTGAAATTTATTGCGTAATTTCTTGAATTTTAAGACCCTTTAACCTTAATTACACATTGTTTAAATATACAGCAGTGTTGTAATATGCCTATTCTTAGAGAACACGAAATTCAAAATAAGATTATCTCTTCTAAGGGAATGTTGACAATTTTCAAAAATGAACAAATTGTGAATTGATGATTAATTTGCGGGAGAAGGCAGGTAGACATAAGCCACAACATTTACCCCTTCCATGCCACATATTATCTTTTTTGTCTTCCGGCAGCCATGGCTGCACAACCGTATGAGCTTTTGCGTAATGCGGCAGAATTTTCAAAAATTTCAATTTCAATGCCCTATTAATTTATTATTTAAAAACTTTATAATTGCCGAAAGACTCAAATGTTGTGGCATAGAAGACTGAAAGGTTGTGGCTCATGGCTGCCGGAAGACAAAAAACTTATATGTTGCATGTAGAGAAAATGTTCTGGCTTATGACCGCCTGCCTTCCCCCGCTCGATTAATACTATTTTTGTTATGATTTTGTGTTTCGGGAGTGTCTAGGTTTCCAGAAAAAGGGTTTAACGGTCCCGGTGTGAATCGGACAAATTCTTACTTCAAGAGAAATCACAATTTAAGCAGGACAACAAGGAAATTTTAATCGTTCTTAATAAAATAAAAGATTAAACCCGGCCCAATTCTGCGTCGAACATGACCCCGTAGAGTGTCAGTTTAAGGGGTTCAAGATTGTTATTTAAAATGACGGGTTGAGCTTTGACGGTCAACCCTGGGCCCTTCTATACTCTCGTAAGATTCCTGATGGTCCTATTGGTACCAAGTTAAAACATTTCATAATAAAGGGAGCTAAAAATGGTTGCATGGCTCAAATTTGGTCGTGTTGCTGGGATCATTTCGATTAATTTAAACACTCGATTCATTAACGGTTAAACATTAAACAAATCCGGGCTGAAAACCCACCTCTCAGTCAGGACTTGAAACTCCAAGCTGTAGAGTGGAGCCTAAAGCTTTCCCTAACACTCATGATTTGATGATTTGATTTGTCTTAGTCTTAAGAATTCAAAATGTTAGTCACTATTTTTTTCACACCACGGAAATAAACAAAAATATTATCACTAATAAATCCTGTTCTAATTTACCTAATTTATCAAATACCAACAAAATTGTTCGAACGAATATTATCTCCTTCAACGTTTAAAAATAAAAAAGTCGGACCTCATACTTTTTACACACTCGTGATCATTTATAAACGATCAGAAATCGAAGACGATTTTAATTCTCATGTTTATTGCGACACCATGAAATTCCTGCAACTCGCATTGCATTGAATCAATTTAATTTAAAAGGCTTTGCAGAAAATTGCCACTCATACTTAAAAGTGAATTAAAAAATAACGCTTATTAGAAAGTGAAAATCAAACTCTTCAGAGTGAATTCTGTTGTGGAACATATGAATCACAAGTTGAGAATTGGAACTTTCTCATATGGAACAAAATGTATTTTAATATTTTGGAGAACAAATCTTTAAATATGAAAAGAAAATAATCCTTAGAATAAAAATAAACAAGTTTTTTTAACAATATTTTATTTGGTTTGAGTTGGTTTCACATTATTGCGATCAATACATATATCAAGAGGAGCCATTATTTGTATAAGATCCATTATTGTGAACTTCAGCTGTCGGATAAACTTCACCAGAGCTTGTCACGTGATTTGACCCGGAAACAGCTGATGACGGGTCCGAATTTTGAATTGAGAAATTGGAGGGAGAAGCTTCAGAATTCAAGATGGCGGCGGGCTGACCGGTTGGAGGATACGAATTCAAAATGGCCGCCTGGGCATCGACATCGGAAATACCGAGGAACGGTCCATTTGTTAAACTTGGCAGAGGGGAACCGGCAGATGCATTAAACGCATCAACATAACAAACCTAAAATATAATTTTTTCATCTTTTGTATCAATTACAAAGAAGGATATCGTTAAAATTATCCAAGTGCAGGAAAAAATTTCAAAAAGCGTTTGACAAAGTAATATACAACGTCAAGCGGTATTACACTTTATTCCAGAAAATTTATCTTACAAAGTGGTCACCACTAAACAGTGGAATGGTCGTCGTCCTTTTATTTAAATAAAAGGTCGCTAATAATTCTATACAATTGTAACTAATTTGGTTCATAACATATTCATTTATTTAGATCTAACAGTTTCAACAATTACGGATTTCTAAGCTGTCACTATTTCAATAAAAAAATAAGAAGGCGATCATTCCTCATTTTAATGGTCGCCACTGCACAACAGAATTAACAATTTACCTTAAATAGGTCTGACACCTTCTCCAAGTTGGAAACCATCACCATCCGAAGCCGATCACAATACGGCTAGAAATAATAATCATAAAAAAATAAGAACTTTACGTATTTTCACTCGCTCACGTCAAACTTATGTAAGGTTGAAGCATGATTAAAACAGTGCTTAGGATCCATTAAATTTTGATGCGGATCCGGATCCTTGATCCACACTGGAAAAAATGGATCCGGTTCCAGGTTATTTCTATAAATTTACTGATTTTTTTTTAACAAAGCAGAATTTTCATTTTTTTTCGTTTTTTTGCTAAAACTTGATGAACCATTCAGAAATCAGCAAATTTTTATAATCTCAATAGTTTTAAATAGGTCAGATTTGGGTTTTAAGATTAATTTTGTTTGTTGCAGTTTTTGGTTGATACTTTGCCACTTGGATCCGGATCCGTGGATATTTGGTTGATACTTTGCCACTTGGATCCGGATCAGTGGATTTGCATATTTTTGCGGATCCAATCAGCCAAAATCTTAATCCTGAATCCTCTTAAATTTCTAGAATATAACCGGATGTATTTTCTAGTTTCATGATTGCGTTAAAAATCAATTCAAAACTAAAGCAAATGAGCTACGAGGTCGCAAAGTCGAACCACTGATGTTGTTCAGTACATTAAATGTAGATTTTTACTAATTTTTAACTTTTTCTTGGGCCGATGCGTTTCAAACATTAGCATAGTATAGCTAAAAATACAGGTTTGTACATCCAGTATTTTCAGCTATGCCTGTTAGTTTTCAATTTCGATTTTTTTCGGNGGATACAGTGTAGCTTAATATAGGATACATTATACCAGGATACAGTGTAGCTTAATATAGGATACATTATTCCAAGATACAGTGTAGCTGAATATAAGATACATATACCAGGATACAGTTTAGCTGAATATAAGATACATATACCAGGATACAGTGTAGCTTAATATAGGATACATTATACCAAGATACAGTGTAGCTGAATATTAGATACATATACCAAGATACAGTGTAGCTGAATATAAGATACATATACCAGGATACAGTTTATCTGAATATAGGAAACATATAATAGGATACAGGTAGCAGGTAGTTGAATATAGGATTCATTAAAATCATAATAATTATAAAATATTAACTAGATATGAATGCGTCGAAAATAATCGATGACTATTGTTTGCAATTTTTGAATGATTTGTTTGGAATTACATTGATCATTTTACGATCCGAGTTGAATGTTGCAACTCTCCGAATTTGTATGGACGCTACGTTCTTCGTAGGGATTAAAAGCGCTTATTTTTCGCGAACACTCCCTTTAATACAGAAAATTTAAATACCTCAAACGAACAAAAGATAAAAGTAACGAAAACACAAAAACATTTTATTTGCTGAAAAACCCGTTGCCTGTAAGGAAATAAACAACTTGTTCAAATATTCAATAGTTCATAGGATCAGAAGTTCAATTGACAGTTGTCCAAATTTACAACCACTAGTTGTCGTCTAAATTCTGTTACTCGCTAGGCTTGGCGTTCGTGATAATTACTACTTTTTATACTTTTATCTTTTAGGCCAATGCGTTTTGAACATTAGTATAAATCCATTATTTTAATATATGCTTGGTGGATTTTCAATTTTGATAAATAAAAAAATAAATATTTATATATATATGTATAATGTATATAGCTAAAAAATGTATAAAAGTTAAATCTTCATGAAAAATGATGATGATATCCTAAGTTATCTATACGAAAATTTATCTTTTCCAAGTGCAATTTCTCTATCAAAATTATTTGCGGATTTAAGCACGTTTTCTTGGTAGTAAAAAAAAGAGAATAGCTCGGTTATTATTGCTAAAACAGAGGTGTTAGGAATACGTTGTGAATATCTAGAATCTGGGATACAGTCCTTTTAATACCTGTGTTGGATCTAGAATATCTAGAATCTGGGATACAATCCCTTTAATACCTGAGTTGGATCTAGAATATCTAGAATCTGGGATACAGTTCCTTTAATACCTGTGTTGGATCTAGAATATCTAGAATCTGGGATAGAGTTTCTTTAATACCTGTGTTGGATCTAGAATATCAAGAATCTGGGATATAGTCCCTTTAATACCTGTGTTGGATCTAGAATATCTAGAATCTGGGATATAGTCCCTTTAATACCTGTGTTGGATCTAGAATATCTATAATCTGGGATACAGTTCCTTTAATACCTGTGTTGGATCTAGAATATCTAGAATCTGGGATACAGTCCCTTTAATACCTGTGTTGGATCTAGAATATCCCTTTGGATATGTAAAAACTAGGGGGTAATAATCACACCTCAACAGGGCCCAATAAGTGTTACCCCCCCCCCTCACAGACAAATTCCTGCTTAGTATACGCCCCTGTTCAATCTCAAATTACTTTTTCAATATTTGACTTGTAAAGACAAGATTAAATGTGACAAATATTTCAGGAATGGCCGGCGGCAGGTGGTAAAAAGTATCAAAAAATAGACAAAAAAACTAGATAATATATATTTGAAAATAGATCATATGATTTGATTTTTAAAAACATCTCGGTATTTGTACAGTCTAGAAGAGTACATTTGTTTATTGTTAATTGTTTACTTAAAAATAAGTTTAATATACATGTAGTATATTATTTATATATTTAAGTCAACACTATAAACCAAATGTTCATGCAAAGAATATAACTAACTTGATTAAAGTTTACAACAAATATAGTCTTTATTCAAGTCTAATTATAATTGACAACATTGTTCTGCAATTTCCTTGACTGTAGTCATGTTGTGTGTCTGTACCAAAAGAGTGTGTGTTGTTTAAAGTACTGGTCTGCAAAGCAGTGCGACTGGCTTTCTCATGTCAGTCCAGCGCCATTTCCTTTCCCTTTATTCTTATTCCCTGTTCACAACGGATTTCTCCGCCAACAAAGATAAGATAAAGGGTAGGAGGGTACAGTTGTTAATCGGACAAACCACTTTATAAAAAAAGGGTCACTTGAAATTCCGTCAACAATCCCTTCAAGAGAAATTAACAAAAAAAGATGAAGATGTGAGAAAAGAGGGAGAATATTGAATAATTGTTAGAATGGGTTTCCTGGTTAGATTTAGCTGAAGAGGATGGTTTGTTAGTCTTGTACATACACTTCCTTGCCAGTGTGTTATACATACAGATACAGCAGCTCTAAATAGGTTTTAACCAATATTAATTGATGGAACGAAAATAAACATTAGAAAAAATAATTCCACACTAACGATAAGAGCTAATGGTGCAAACATTTGAAATTTTAAACGTTTCTACTTGATGTAGCAAAATTGTATCTAAATTACAAAGGACTATGACATCAGAGCTGAAAACTTTAGAATGGTGGATATCGAGATCAATGCTTGATCTCCTCTTTCTCTTAATCTCCTAGATTAAATATTTCTTATTCTCCTCATGTTATTAATCAGCAGATCGGGATTAAGGATATCCCATTCAAAAGTTTTCAGCTCAGGTTACAAAGATGTCAAGGATTAGAAATAATAAGGATAATAATGAGATTACTTTCTTTTGACTTAAATGAGACAAAGCAGGGGTACCTATTTTCTTAAAAAATGTTCCACTCTCAATTTCTTAAAAGTACCCCCCGATGTTGGGGTAATATATTGCAAAATAAATGATTTTTGTTTGTGTGAGAAGTGTAATAAAGATGAAAAATAACCTGATGATAACGGATGAGTAGCAGAGTGCGGGTTTGTTTAGAGCGAGTAGCTCCAGTAGGTTCCAGAGTAGAGGGTTCAGAGTTAACATCTTAGAAATACCAAGATCTCTCTCCATAGTTACCTGATAATATTTCAGATAAAAATTACATGAATTACAGTTCAGTACAGTTACGGAGTACATTACAGTAGAGCAGAGTACAGCACAGTTACAAAGTACAGAACAGTAAAGCAGAGTACAGTTCAGCTACAGAGTACAGTAGAGCAGAGTATTGTGCAGTAATGTACATTACAGACCTACATTAAAGTTTATGGACCTTAATTACCTCCTCTTCAGGTCAGGGTATACAATAGTCCATAAACTACATTACAATACTGTACAGTACAATGGAATCCTCTTTTGAAGTTTATGTACCTGTATAAACTCCACTTCTGGCCATGTTGTACCATTGTACATGAACTACAGTACAGTACAGTACAATACAAACGTTTTTGTACCTTTATAATCTCCTCTTCTGGTCACGTTGTACCATTGTACATGAACTACAGTGCAGTACAGTACATTACAATACAAACGTTTAAGTAACTTTATAAACTCCTCTTCTGGCCACGTTGAACCATTGTACATGTACTACAGTACAGTACAGTACAGTACAATACAAACAGTTATGTACCTTTTTAAACTCCTCTTCTGGCCACGTTGCACCATTGTACATGTACTACAGTGTAGTACAGTACAGTACAATACCAACAGTTATGTACCTTTTTAAACTCCTACTTTGGCCACGTTGTACCATTGTACATGCACTACAGTACAGTACAGTACAATACATACGTTTATGTACCTTTATAAACTCCTCTTCTGGCCACGTTGTACCATTGTACATGAACTACAGTACATACAATACAATACAAACGTTTATGTACCTTTATAAACTCCTCTTCAGGCCAAGGTATCCCATTGTACATGATATCAGGAGATATGATCTCTACAAGGATCAGGGATAGTTTCTTACAACCATCATCCAGGGACTGCTGGGACATCCTCTTCTCATCTTCATCTAATAAATTAATAATATAAAATCCTTCATGGTCGTACAACTAACCGTCTGATCCAACGGATTCACATAGTCTGATAATAATCCCAGAGACAAGTTGACGGAGAAGATAGTTCTCCTCTTCAGATATTCTAGAGGAGGGGAAGGAGGGGAGGGGAAGGAGGAGGGACTAGGGAGATTCTGATAAAAATAAACAACTAACCGTCTGATCCTACGGATTCACATAGTCTGATAATAATCCCAGAGACAAGTTGACGGAGAAGATAGTTCTCCTCTTCAGATATTCTAGAGGAGGGGGAGGAGGGGAGGGGAAGGAGGAGGGACTAGGGAGGTTCTGATAAAAATAAACAACTAACCGTCTGATCCTACGGATTCACATAGTCTGATAATAATCCCAGAGACAAGTTGACGTAGAAGAGAACTCTCTTCTTCAGATATTCTAGAGGAGGGAGCTCCTGCTCTGATACCATCACCTAAACAAACAAAATTTAAGTCTTTGGAACTATCACATAAATGAGCAAGTAAGTTTTGAAATAACGGCATGAGAGAACGTTAAATTTTCGTTTAGAAACACGGGGATAACTTCATCAATGTGGTTCAGACAAAGAATGTTAATAATAGGGAAACTAACTCTTTAAATGAAGGGGACCAATTAAAATTACGTAGGAAGAAAATTTGTATTTGCCAAGTAAAAAGTGTAGTTTACACTTATATTATCATTTTAATCTCAAATATATTTTGCCATAAAAATTAGAAATATCTGGACCAACGAGGTTATATTGTATAGAGTGATGATGTACGCTAATCCTTTACTAATTGTACAGACCATAAACTATACCGAGAGCGTAATGCATATTTGTTTATTTTAAGTTGATTCTGGCCTAACATATAGTATATCAATATTAGTAAACAGTTGTAAGTGTACAGTACAGCTAACTGAGCACACAGGTAGAGAACTATCATCCCCCCTGATCTGGACATATTTTTTAATAAACATTATGTAATTGAATACAAGGTTGTTACCTATAACTCCGGCGTGAAAGACAGTGCTTGACCCCAGAGGTTGAACAGGCATAGAGCCAAACTTGAAGTTCTCTCTGTATAGCTTAGCGGTCTGGCGTAGCCTAGAGGTCGTCTTCCAGCTCTCAGGGGTCTAGAACATTAACATAATACATTTAAGACCAGAATAAGGTCTATTATAGTGACATACTTTGGGGGACGATTGTATGGCCGTTAGATTGCTCACGTTAGAATCTTATCTGATAGATAGATAATTAGGACGGACGCCGATAGGAACGTCATCTGCACTGGTCGACCATTGTAGTCTTCAGAAGAAACGGGCTCAGATAAAAGTGATGGTAAAACAAAAATTATTCCAGGCATCTTAAACTCTTTATATTTAAGCAACCAGATGTCGTAGACCATTGCTAATTCAAACTATGAATTAAAATTTAAACTATCTATGGTTTGCACATTATCAGGTGGCAAAGATATCATAAAAGGATTATAAAATGTGAGCTTGAGGAAAGTGATGAGAGCCTGTGATTTAAAAAAAATCGGGAAAATACGACTCATGTCAAAGCTGTTGTTGGGCCTTATTTACGGCTTGAGCTTTCGGGATTCAAGCTACATCTTATTTTCCACAGAGTTGAGTTTAAAAAACCGGTTTGATATTCTATTTGGTGGGTTTTCATAGTAGCAATTGGCGCATTCCGGGTTTTTATGAGAACAAGACTCAGCACTGAGCCTTTTCTCCACTAAAACCAACCAAGGTCGGTTTAATTTTCATTGGACCTAACTCTTTAAGTCGAGCCGAAGATTTTGCAGCTGTTAATCACGTGACACAAGCTGTCGTCAAAGTTGGGTCGAAGATTGGGTCTTAAAGTCTNTTTATTAACCTGTATTTAAGAAGTAAAGAAGGATGAGTAAGGATGAGTATATATTAACCTGTATTTAAGAAGTAAAGAAGGATGAGTATGGATGAGAATATATTAACCTGTATTTTAGAAGTAAAGGCTGAGTAAGGATGAGTATATATTAACCTGTATTTGAGAAGTAAAGGATGAGTAAGGATGAGTATATATTAACCTGTATTTGAGAAGTAAAGGATGAGTAAGGATGAGTATATATTAACCTGTATTTGAGAAGTAAGGAAGGATGAGTAAGGCGAATGAATGCTTGCTTCTAGAATAAATCTGAGAACTATATTTAAACCACTCTGTTGTTTACAAACATCCCTAAAATGAAAAAAATACAATTTGTGTGATGCTACAGTGAGACAAATAAAACTGTCAAATAAGATGACAGCTGTTAAAAGTTTTGATTTCAAATATTCCAATAAACAATGAACATGAAACTCAGTAATTGTTCAGTGTGTACATAAACCCATTTCACTTAATAAGTTGATATTCATGCTACTGCTAAAACTATTTGCTTAATTTATAAGAACATCAAATACACAATAGATTGTTGAAATATTATCTGAACCTATTCCGGGGTTTTAAAGTCTCACTGAAGTAAAAGCATCTAATTATAGGTTGATAATTTAAATAAATCGTCAATCTAAGGAATACGTTTAGGAAAATATTTTTCACCTTAAAAAGGTAGGTACGTTTTTTAGATTTTAATTCGCCTTAGGGGAAAAAATAATTTTTACGAAAAAATAGTTTAAACTTTAGGGTGAAAAGTATCTAAATTCTAAAAGGAAGATTTTTTTTCATTCCCCCCCTTATAATCACAAACCATTTCCCCAGGAAGCATTGTAACATTATCTAAGAGTTGCTGTTTGGCCGACTACAGGAATACTAAGATGCACAAATCACAAAGATGAAGAATATATCTCTATCCTAATCTATTTATCTCTGTATGATGAATATATTATCTCCAGCCTGAGAATTATCTTTTTCTCTATACTAATCTACTTATCTCTGTATGATGAATATATTATCTCTATCCAGAGAATTATCTCTGTATGATGAAGTATATTATAATCTCTATCCTGAGAATTATCTCTGTATGCTGAAGTATATTATCTCTAACCTGAGAATTATCTCTGTATGATGAATATATTATCTCTAACCTGAGAATTATCTCTGTATGATGAAGTGTATTATCTCTAACCTGAGAATTATCTCTGTATTATGGAGTATATTATCTCTATCTTCTTCTATTAGCCTAGTTTCTACCAGAGTAGAGAAGAAGAGTTCAATCAGACAGTGCGCTATCCGATGCAGACTGTTAATTCTCAATCCAGACACCAGGGGGACAACTCTGAATATAAAAAGGGAATGTCAGCGATAATTCAAGTGAACAGGGATTTATAATTTTAAGAATTGAGAAGAAATGGTTTGAAGATGAATTGGAAAAAAAACTTGGACATCAAAAAGTAAGTTTTTTACATCCTCAATGCTACTTTTCGCAAAAAAAATCAGTTTCACCAAAAATTCATTTATTTTCATAACAAAATTAATTTATTTTCACCAAAAAATCATTTATTTTCCCCAACACATCAAAGAAACCCCTAACTTGAAGGGAAAAAAGAGAAGATTTTTCAAGAAAATATATGCACCGTTGAACATTACCCAGAAAAGTTTTGGGTATTAGATAAATAAATTGTCATTTTCTTGCCAGTCGCTACTAAAAAAATAGAGAGGAGTAAGATGAAGAGAAGAATCAGCTAGACCAGATTGAACAAGTTTCTCTGCTATCAAGGTTTGGTTGGATCTAACTCCTTGTATAAATGAGGACTTGGAGTCCAGGGTTCCAGCCTTCTCCGCCTCCACCAGGAGAACTAGATTCTTCAGGAACCTTTTCATATCTCCTTCCCTGACAAACAAATACATAATTAAAACCAGTGCTAAGCAGCTAAGGACCCGGGTCCGGATCCATTTGATCCGCAACATTTTGATCCGGAGGCAAAAAAATATGTGGATTAACGGAGTCGGATCCAAGGGACAAAATATCAGCTAAAACAAAGAATTTTGCTTTCAAAACACAAATGAAAATTTTGATCTCATAAGAGATTTTAATTAAACCTTCCTAATCTCTACATGGTTTCAGCATGAAATAAGCGAGAACATTTTTTTAAAAAACATTTTTTACTTGTTAATTTGTTTGAAAAAAATCATAAACCTTGAAGAAATGATCAGGACCTGGATCCAAATTCGTTTTGGATCCGTATGAAAATGAAATGGATCTTAAACATCGGTTCAATAACCATTATTTTCCCCTTCCTGTAAGTAATTATATAACTACTTTATTTTGTGAAGTCATTAGGGTTTCCAATCGGAATTCTGTTGCCGCGGAATTGCGCGCAAGTGTTCTCGTATTGTGCGAAATTCCGCGGAAATTACATTTCCCGCAATTGCGCACAAGCAAAATCCATATGCGTTGGAAACCATCGAAGTATTTATCGTTATTAAAGGGACTGTTAGGGAATTTCAAGTTACCCTCCATGCAAACACGACAATGCTCGATTTACAACGAAAGAAACACTTGGTTCTTTAATCTGATCAAAATGTAGAAGATAACGTCGTTTTTTTTTTGACTAAAAACCGGATATTTCTGACAGTTTCTCTATTGCTTCTAATTATCCAGAAATGCGTAAATCACTTTCGCAAAGAAATTGCAAAGAAAAATAAAAAGTTTAAAGAAACAAAAACATTGATATATAATTTATACTTGATCAGACAAAGCTTTGCGATTACGCTTACAGTGCCTTACCTTTCAGTTCCTATAATTACTGAGATTTAAACCTCATGGGGAGGTGGGCCTGTGAAGGATAGTAAAAGAAAGCTAACTGAGGTAAAATTTAATTTTGATTTTCCCTAAAAGGAGTTAAATATCTTTTATGAAATCTGTTAAAAACCCCCGGATAATTTTAATCCATGCTGTTTTATTATTATCATTATCAAAGGACAACCTTGAATTTGGATTAAATCAGTTAAATTGTTTTTCAAAAATTCATATTTCAAGGAGTTAGGGGGAATATTATACCCTTCAGAAGACCCCCCCCCCCATCCATCGAATGCATAGATAATTATTACCTCGTCTTAAGTCCTTGTGTCACTACACTGGGAACACATCCTGTATGAAACATCTCAACCTGAAAAAAATTTAAAATCTTTCGTTTCAAATTTTTTTTATTCCTAAATACGGGTTAAAGTGATGGCACTTGACTATACCTGAGAGATAAAGCTGACCAGTACAGTTAGCTCCTCCTTGGACGAACAAGAGAATAGAAGATACTTAATGATATGGATAGTAGAACTAAACAAAAGAATAGAAGATACTTAATGATATGGATAGTAGCACTAAACAAGAGAATAGAAGATACTTAATGATATGGATAGTAGCACTAAACAAGAGAATAGAAGATACTTAAAGTTAATGATATGAATACTAGCACTAAACAACGAACATTGTATGGAATATATAAACGAACTCATTTTCTAATTTCTGTATCTTTTCAACCTGATGATGTAAACCATACTTAAAATATAGACTGAATCAAAAATATTTCATTGTTTGAAAATTCGAAGCTTACGACACCAAGTTGAAAAGATATATGGATTAGAAATTTTTATTTTAAAGCAGTTAGATTTGGAACTTTTGTAGAATTTACGGCTGCTAAGTTAGTTTTGAATTTACAACACTATCATATTACAATAAATGATACACTGTGTTTGTCAAACAGATATTGATTTGAACAAAATACCAATTCTGTAGAAAATATATTTTGTTGAAACAGAGTACTGAGTACTAACCTTCTTCCCTTGTGTATAGCGTAGAGTACAAGAAGCTGTAAAGAAGAGGATCTTAGGAACTCTTGTGAGCTCTGGAGCTGGTCAAGTAGAAGAGGTAAAATAGAAGTTAAACTCTCAACAACTAGAGATTTATCGCCTCTTTGGACTGACCGACCGTGGACCAGCTGGAACAAGGCTGATATAACAGAGTTGACAACCATCCTGCAACATTTTAGTTCATTATATTAACGATAGATTTCTGCCTAATCAATATTTAACCTTGCAAAAGATGTCTATATAAACAGTATTCAAACTTTAAATAATAATTACATAAAATAATCGATATGTGTAACATTAAACTAATTTAACTTTATCTATTCAGTGCAAAATATTACCAACATTAAAGTCTCTTAACACACATTTGATTTAGATCTATTAAGTGCAAATTATTTCAACTTGAATTTAGTGAAAATTATCACGGATAGGTGTCTCTTTTAACAATAGTTCAACTTCGTATTTTTAGTGCAAATTATCACGGATAGATGCCTTTTGAAACAATATTAAAACTTTAACTGTTAAGTGCAAATGTTTACGGATAGATATCTCTTGAAACAATATGTCAACTTGAATTTAGTGAAAATTATCACGGATAGATGTATCTTTAAACAATATTAAAACTTCAACTATTCTATTTGGTTCAAATGATCACAGATAGATGTCTCTTTTATTAATATTTTAATTTGATCTATATAGTGCAACTTACCTCAGATATTTAAACAATATTAAACTTCAACTATTCTATTTGGTGCAAATTATCACAGATAGATGTCTCTTCTAACAATATTTTAAATTGAACTATATAGTGCAACTTATCACAGATATTTAAACAATATTAAAACTTCAACTATTCTACCTAGCGAAATTATCAAAGATTATTATTACTATTATTAACGGACAACCCTGCATTCGCTGAAAAAGGGGTCAACGCTCCTAGCCGCGGAAACGTATCCTTGACAACGCGGTCCACGATGGCCAAGGGGGAAGAGTTACGAAAGATGTCTCTTTCAAACAATATTTCAACTAGGAACTACCTGGAGCACCGAGCAGTATCGTCTGAAACTCCTTCGGATCCTTTCTTTATCAAAATCAACAAAACCTCTCCAACACCACTAAAATAAGATAATTATTAAAAACTACTTTACCGGGAAGTTTGGCAGGATTGGTCAAGGGAACCCGCGTGTTTAAGTAAAATTAATTTTCCGAAAAAGTAGCTGTTCACAATTTCAACGTCTTTTAAGATGCAAATGCGGAAAGTATTTCCCGAAAATTTCGCAGAGCTGAAGGGTATTTTACCATATTTCTCCCAAAGAATGTTAAGTAAAGTAACATCCCGCTGTTGGGGGTTCATGTGTCGGAAATGTTGGACAAAATGTGGTAAAAATAATTACGAGAAATATGTCGAAAACATAAACATAGTTTAAATTTGTAAAAACAAGTACTTATTAGATAGGGGCAGAAATAGAGAACGAGCACATGCAGTAAGTTGTAATCGCTCTGGAAAAATTGGAACCAAACCGGCACCAAAACCGGATCCGGATCCAGGTCATGACCATTTATTTAAGATTTACAGATTTTTTTAACAGAAGAAGAATTTTCGAATTATTTTAAAACTTATTTTTATGCAACAACTTGATGAATCATTCATAAATAAGGACCTTTTCGATAATCTGTCTTTTAACAGTTCAGATATTTGAGTACTGAGAGTAAAAGATTTCTTTATAAGCAGTTTTTGGTTGACATTTTGCACTTGGATCCGGATTCGTGGATCTGCATATTTTTACGGATCCGGATCCAGGAGGCCAAAATGTTGTGACTCCAAAGGATCCTAAGCACTGTTCTAAACATTTGATTTTCATACATTTTTTCAAATTTTGACCTTAACAGGAAGATATATGCAAAAAATGAGCAAGAAAATATCCAAAAACGGTGTAAAACGATGTAAAACGATGCAAAACGATGCAAAACGATGCAAAACGATGCAAAACGATGTAAAACGATGTAAAACGATGCAAAACGAACGGATTTGGTTAGTTTTTCCATTCATTTTAAGGATACAGAGTCCGAATTTAATGAATTTGAGCCGCGTCTCAAATCCGCCAAAAACCGGTTTCAATTGAGCGCCGGTTTAAATCTTGAAACATTGAACACAATTTTAGTGGAACCAATCATATTTAAGCCACGGCTCAAATTCTTTAATTCGGCCTCTGATATTTCAAACATTAATAAAAGCAAGCTTATTTATGTTTTGAAATCTCGGAAGTTTTAGTAAATATTTTCTAAAATCGAGCATCTGGTCACCCACTCCCTTAATCAAAGAAAACGTCCCCACCTGTCCGACGAGAGTAAAATCTTGGTAACCAGTTCCAGTAGCAAGTTCTCCACAGAGGAGAAGTATTCAGAGTTCCAGAGAGGTACTGGAGCAATACATTTATATAATTTGCAATGGACATTGTATTTCGGGTTATTGTTAAACATATAAAATCAATTCTTTGCCTGTTAATAAGCTAAGGGTAAAATAAGACGACTTTCGAAATTCTGGAAAAAAAAATTATTTAAATTTTTATAGAAAAAAATTAAAAAAACTATTTAGAGACTGATGATTTGCTTGTTTCATAAAACATTGCATTTTCCATTAAAATAACATACTTCACCCCATAAAGCAGTTAAATTCCTAATGCTTGAAGCTAAGCTTATTAGAAAGTCTATTCTGTGAAAAAAATCGAGACAAATCCAATCCAATCCAATCCAATCCAATCCAATCCAATCCAATCCAATCCAATCCAATCCTCAGCAGAGATTATAAAATAACAAATAAATAAATAAATAAAATATCAACCATGGATAGCTCAAATACTTCTCTAGAGAAGTAGTTTAGAAGTAGTTCAACTAGTTATTTTCAAATCAAGTACTTCTCGCTGTTCATTAAATCTGAACTCTGGTCTTAATATTGATAAGAAAAAATAATTTTGGAGAACCCGGACCGCGAACGGATGATACACATATTTACCTAAGGTTTGTAGAATTGAAATTGTTGATTGAGTTAAAAGTTTTGGTAGATTCAGAACTAGTGCTTGAGATAGCTGAGGAGATACTGAACACAGGAAGAGTATGTACGGTACTGTACTCCGCTGTTGTACACTGAATATAAATTATTAGGAACAGTTTGTACGGTACTGAACTCCGCGGTTGTACAAATTAAACATAAACTATTGGGAACAGTATGTACGGTACTGTACTCTGCTGCTGCATACTAAACATAAATCATTAGGAACAGTATGTACGGTACTGTACTCCGCTGTTGTACACTAAACATATATAATTAAAAACAGTATGTACGTTACTGTACTCCGCTGTTGTATACTAAACATAAATCATTAGGAACAGTATGTACTGTGCTCCGCTGCTACATTATATAATTAGGAACAGTATTTAAGGATAGAATAAGACTGTACATGAACTCCTGCAGTACAGTTGTAATACCTGAATGAATCTGGAGTAAGTGAGGCTAAAATAAGACTGTACATGAACTCCTGCAGTACTGTTGTACTATATCTAGATGCATCTGGAGTAAGGGAAGCTAGGATAAGACTGTACATGAACTCCTGGAGTACAGTTGTACTATACCTAGTTGAATCTGGAGTAAGTGAAGCTAGGATAAGACTGTACATAAACTCCTGGAGTACAGTTGTACTATACCTAGTTGAATCTGGAGTAGGAGAAGCTAGGATAAGACTGTACATGAACTTCTGCAGTACAGTTGTAATACCTGGATGAATCTGGAGTAAGTGAAGCTAGGATAAGACTGTACATGAACTCCTGCAGTACAGTTGTAATACCTGAATGAATCTGGAGTAAGTGAGGCTAAAATAAGACTGTACATGAACTCCTGCAGTACTGTTGTACTATATCTAGATGCATCTGGAGTAAGGGAAGCTAGGATAAGACTGTACATGAACTCCTGGAGTACAGTTGTACTATACCTAGTTGAATCTGGAGTAAGTGAAGTTAGGATTAGACTGTACCTGAACTCCTGGAGTACAGATGTACTATACCTGGATGAATCTGGAGTAAGTGAAGCTAGGATAAGACTGTACATGAACTCCTGGAGGACAGTTGCATGGTTTCTACCAAGATGGGAAAGAATACTCATAACACTCATCAGCTTAGGAGCCTACGGCAAGAAATCAATCTTATATATATATATATAAATAAGATAAATAAATAATTATAAGATCTGAAAAGGAACCCGCCATGGAACCCCCAGACCGCCCTCAGGGTGCAGAGCATCAACATGCAGTCTGCAGTATGAAGCGTAGCGTCGGAATATTTGTCTGTTTGCAAGTGTATGTTGGTATGCATAATCCATTTTCCTCAAACATTTTTAAAGATTGATATCTTCCTTATTAATAATGAATGATCCGCCCCTCATGCTCCAAATGTTAAATTGAAGATGATTTTATGATAGTTTAAATTTTGATATCTGCTTTATTAATTAAAATCCGCCCCTCCTGCTTGACATGTTTATTTAAATATAATTTGTTCTTATATATAAACATTTTTTGTCGTTGCAAAACTCTATTTAATTACCACAGGGGTTTTTTAATTTTAAGGGCAACGCCGGCCCCTTCAGCTAATAATGTTTAAAGACTGATGTCTGCCTTGTGAATAATGATCCGCCCCTCCTGCTCCAAATGCTGACTGGATATACTCAGAAAATCCTAAATATATTAAAAAGAAATAAAATAAAAAAATAAAAGAACAAAAGGAAACGATAGGAAACGAAAGGAAACGAAAAGAAACGAAAGGAAACGAAAGGAAACGAAAGGAAACGAAAGGAAACGAAATTGGACTCACCGTGAAACCGAAGGCTAGAACTCTCCTGATGAGAGTATGAGGAAAGCAGGATCCAAGATGAGCAACAACCCAGTCAAAGTAGGGAGAATGTTTAACACTGGTTTCCAGCAGAGCAGATACACATCCTTCACTGTCCTCATCTAGATCAATCAATCAATCAATCAATCAATAAATCAATAAATCAACAAATCAATCAACCAATCAATCAAACATTTAACCATTAAATCAATCTACCAACCAATTTACCCACCAATTTACCAACTAATCTACTGACCAATTTACCAATCAATTTACCAACCAATTTACCAACCAATTAACCCACCAATTTACCAACCAATCTACCAACCAATTTACCAATCAATCAACCAACCATTAAACCAATCAAAATCTAAAAGAGAACTTAAAGTGGAAACCCTCGACTTCCCTTGCAAAGAAATACTTTTTTCTTACTGTCGAGTTTTTCAATAAATTAAAATAATTTATATCTCCGATAAAAAATGTTAATGTCAAATGCATTTTGTGAGTTGGTAAGATTAAAACCAATTTAAACAAAAATGTAAGTCCAAATAATCCAAACTAACCTATTTGTTTTGAGAGACATTCAGCAGATATCTCTATCAGTACGGGTCAACATGTCAAGAATCAAGGCCAGATCAGCCTATCAAGAGTCAGGGACAGGTCAGTATGTCAGAAGCCAAGGACGGGTCAGCAGATCCGAAGTCAAGGGGGCCAACTTGTAAAGAGTCTAGGATAGGCCAGTATTTCAGTAGTCCAGGGCGGGTCCGCATGTCAGAAGTCAAGGACGGGTCAGAATGTCAAGAGTCAAGGGCATGTCCGCGGGTCGTGAGTTAGAAACGAGTCAGCATGTCAAGAGTCAAAGGCATGTCTACAGGTCAAGAGAAAAAGATGTTTCAGGATGTATATTACGGGTGAGAAGAGTTAAGGAATGATCACTGATCAGCAATGTCATAAATGAATACCTAGTGTCCAGGGACCTCTGTAGGAATAATCAGCACATCATGAATGAATACCATGAGTGTCCAGGGACCAAGAATAAATACCTATAGTGTCCCAGGACCATGGATGAATACCTAGAGTGTCAAAGGACCATGAATGAATACCTAGAGTGTCCAGGGACCATAAATGAATACCTAGAGTGTCCAGGGACCATGAATGAATACCTAGAGTGTCCAGGGACCACTGTGAGATGATAGGAGCCCAGGAGCCAGGATTAGTCTCCACGAACCCGGATAAAACCTCTTGAAGTTCTCTGAAAACAAGTTTAATAATTTTCAAAAGAACAAACATTTTCTATTCACATTTTTAATTCATGATTATTGTTCATTTTAATTTTTAAATAAAGGTTCACAGAAAGAAAGTTCTTTCAATTTGATAAATCTTATTTTTTAAAGAAAAAAATTTAAATAATGCAAATGGGAATGATCCAGATCCATTTTTTTTCTCTTCCTTTTGGGTGAATTTTTATGCCGACACCTAGATCTCATGGACACTGAAGTTTGGATTATAAGAGCAAAGCTTTTTTGGTTTCAATCATGAACCTGCAGAAATGGCAATAATGTAAAAAAAAAATATTATTCTTACCCCACCATTTCCTCCTCTTCCGGAGTACAGGATTTAGCATCAGAAGACGGGGTATAGTTGGCAACTAGACGGTCGAAAACAACTAAAATAAACTTGTTTATCAGTAGACGGGGTTTAGATGGCAACTAGATGGTCAAAAACAACTAAACTAAACTTGTTCATCAGAAGACGGGGTTTAGTTGGCAACTAAACGCTTATAAAGAACTAAAATAAACTTGTTCATCAGAAGGCGGGGTTTAGTTGGCAACTACACGGTTAAAACGAACTAAAATAAACTTGTTCATCCGAAGACGGGGTTTAGTTGGCAACTAGACGGTTAAAAAGAACTATAATAAACTTGTTTATCAGAAGGCGGGGTTTAGTTGGCAACTAGACGGTCAAAAAGATCTAAAATAAACTTGTTTATTAGAAGACGGGGTTTAGTTGGCAACTAAACGGTCGAAACAACTAAAATAAACTTGTCTCTCAGAAGACGGAGTATAGTTGGAAACTAGACGGTCGAAAAGAACTAAAATAAACTAGTTTATCAGAAGACGGGGTTTAGTAACAACTAGACGGTCGAAAACAACTAAAACCAAAAAATGTTAATCACAATATAAAAGGGTAATAAAACCTAATTGAACGAATTGCTATTTTTAAGCCAAATCTTAAATTTAAGAACAGGGGGCAACTAAGTTAAAAGGAAGAAAGAAAAAAGGAAAGAAGAGGAAACCTGAATAATATTCAAAGACTGCATCTCTGGCACAGGGTAGATTCTTTAAAAGGTTTAATGCAACCCCGGAGAGTCGAAGGTTCAATCCTCGTCCTTTCCCCACTCCTAGAATACATTAAAAAAAATACTTTTTGTAAGCGGTTTGTTTACTAAAAATTACGGAAACTCAATATTTTTTAGTAAAGATTTTGTTTGAGTAATTGAGCATGATTTTTTTCAAGTAGATTTGGTATGACCATACATTAAAAAAAATTTCGTAAAAAAAAATTTTTTAATATCTTTTAATTCTATGACTGGATGGAAAAATGTACATCTAAGAACAGGGGGGGGGGGGGGGGGTTCATTATTCTACCTTCAAGAAACTGTTTGAGCTGATTCATCAAATCCTTCTCTTTATTGTTCTTGGTCCTCTGGTTCCCCGCCAAGGGATCCACAAGGCCCATTGTCATATTTCTGTAAGATATGGAAGTCCTAAGATAGGAATCAATGAAAAGCAAAAAGAAGTATAACTCGGTATAATCAATTGAACTACTTCTATTGTAAACTCTTGGCTACACTAGACAAGCCCATACTTAAATGAACTACTTACTACCATTCAATAATTCCGAACCTGAACACGCTGGACTGTCAAACTCCAGCTCATTAATCAAAAGTAAAAACAATACAGCACCAAAATCCCCCCCCCCCTTGTCAATTCTCCTAGTTGGGGAAAATAATTATTCATTTTTTCACCCAGAACATCGACAAACATTTCCCGAAAAACTTATTGAAATTATATTTCCCTGTCCTACAATTGTCGTCGTCGCGACTTTCTGTTTCAATTTGAATTTCTACCAAGATATTAAACATTTTAACAAAGAGAATCTCTCAACCTTATAAACTTGTAATTTGAATAATGCTCGTTAGGGACTAAAGCATTGGTATAATCCCCGACTATTGTAGACCAATATGTATAAAACCGGGTTAAAGTAGAATCTTACTGTTGTTTAACAAAATATCCGGTTTTGTTTGAATCTTACTGGAAAACTACACAATTTTTATGATAACCCCCAAAATAACGGTAATTTCATCAATTTAAGATACCAGGAGTTATCCTATCTTTAAAAAATCCCAACTCATCTCTCCTACCAACAATACTCCAAATCTCTGCTAAAGGTTAAAAAGTACAAACAATAATAATCAAAATTTATATTCTACGATTGTAGTGAATTCATCTGTGAGGGAATGTCTATTGTCTAATACTAAGTCTAAATTCACTAATAACAATAAGATGTCTTCTAGAGAGGGTTTAATTCAGGGATTAATCATAATAAATGAAAAATGATAATTACATCTTAAAATCTCCTCTGTGGTCGGAACTTGTGTAATCCTATTAGATAGGGCAAATCCGTATATTTATATATGGGCCGGGATAAATTAATTTATTTTGAATATCTCTAAAGCAGTGCATAGGGTCCAATGCATTTTGAAGCAAATTGGGATCTGTCCTGAAAGAACTGGATCCAGATCCAGGCAGCAAACATTTCTTTAACTGATTTTGTTTTAACAAATAAAGAATTTTAAAATTTATTTTTGCTAAAAATTTATGAACAATTAAAAGAGCTTTTTTTTTAAATTTCTCATTTTTCAACAGATGAGCAAAAAGATTTTTGGCTTACGTGTATCCTGAAACCCCTAATGTTGCGGATCCGAATCCTATGCACTGCTCTAACTGGCCGACGAATCAGAAGTCACTTTATCATTTCAAATCAAAAGTTTCGACTCTGGATGTTGAGTTGAGAATTTTTAATTATAAGCGCTATCTCATTTAAAAGTTCCGACCTACAGAGTTTTAGAACTATAAATGCTGTAATCAATTATATAAAATCAACGAAAAGGAAGACAGAGTTTAGAAGTATTTCTAAACTTGAATCAGAAGAAATATCAAAAATAGAGCATTATCCACGCAACCAGACCGGGTATGAGTAAAAAGGGTAAAGAGGGTGAAATCAAAGTAATACATGTAAAAACTATTCAGAGTTTAGAACCTTTAAATGAACCAAAGGAGATAAATCCGCTCTAGCTCTGAATACATCAAAGACGACGTTATGAGTCGAAATGTCATATATGGTGATAGATAGATACTAGGGTGACACACGAAAAAGTGAATGTAAGAAAATCAAAAGGTGCATATATCATATGTTATTTGGGCGATGTCAACCCTTAAGTGTAGAAATGTGACGATTTTTTTGCGCTCTAACTCAATGAACGAAGGTGGAAGAAGTTTCAGAAAACAAATCTAAAAATTTAGATAAAAGGATGAAATTTTACATTCAGCCTCCAATTGTGCTCGGAGGTCATTGACCTCCATCAAAAATAAAGGTTTTCCCTAAAAACAGAAAACGACTTCCACCTGGTGCATTACTCTGATCAACCTAAGATTTTGGCACATCATGTTCATATTGGGCCGCATCACCCATAGAACCTATGCAACCCAAATATTAGTCTATTAGTTTTGTCTATTTGTTTATAAAGTAGTTTGGGATTTATTTATAAAAGAGAAAAATATAGTTCTATTCACCCCTTTCGTGTGTCAGCCTAATAGATACATATTAAAGGAACCTGGTTTGTAATTAGTTTGACCAAAACGAGGAATATTTTCAAATAAATGCTGGAAAAGAAAAGAAAATTGATACATGACTTACAATCTTTATCACTCGGAACAAGACTTCAAAACAATTAATGTGCAAACGAATTCTAAGGATAAAAAAATGTTCGCCTAGTAAATATACAGGGTGTCCCAATAAACCTGGGAATTGAATGACGATTTCGATATCGTCGTTTTAAATAATTCCTTGATTTAGTATGGTGATACCTACTGAGAAAGCTTTAATCCGGAAGATTTTCGTCTGCTATGTTTACAATTTTTTGTTTATGTTTTGACTGCATACGGTTGTACTAAGTAAAACAAGAAAATTACAGTATACAAACAGAGTAAACTTGTCCGTCTTCACTGTTCATCTTGCGGAGACATTATAGGCACATCTTTACAGTCTTTAACCCATTTCATAAAATAAACTCTAGCAGACATAATAATATTATGGCTTTTGAAATCAGGTATAACAATTCTGATTATTAACAAAGACGATCTCGAATTCGTCATTCAATTCCCATGTTTATTGGGACACCCTGTATATTATGTACCCCTAAAATCCTTGTATAGAAGTATCATGAAATGTGTGTGTGTGAATATTTACATTGGAGAAAAATTATACCTTTAAAACCCGCTAAAAAAAGATATATATAAAAACTTTTTAAAAACCTGGTTTTGAACAATGTGCTTAACCATTATAATAGTCCTTAAATTTGAATAAGCATTTAGGACGAAGAACTAAAACTGGAAGAAAATGAATAAAGGAAAGGAAGTATGCAGCAGCGCCTAGAATTCATCATGAAGCAGTGTATATCTGTTGTCGGAGGGACGGAGATGTTTGAACTGACTCTCTGGAGGATCGGTTGCTCTACCGGCGTTTCTCCGAACTACATTGTGATCCTTCTC
Source organism: Eurytemora carolleeae (assembly GCF_000591075.1). NCBI lineage: Eukaryota > Metazoa > Arthropoda > Copepoda > Calanoida > Temoridae > Eurytemora > Eurytemora carolleeae. The sequence goes on along the minus strand of NW_019396450.1, from coordinate 68,009 downwards.
CCGAGGGATATGGTTCCCAGTATCTACAGTGTTCTCAGAGTCATCAGACGCCTACAACAATAATAGTACAGGATAAGGAACCTTAATAAGAAAGCTTATAAATACGACATAGAGGTAATAACAACTTGCCTTCCATCAGATACATACCGATTCACAACGGTACCATTTTAATGTAATCTCCTTAGATATGCCTGTTTTGCTATTCAAAAATTGATATATTCCAATTATGGTTCCTTTTTTAGCGACCTCAAGCGGATGTTTGCAATGAAGACAATCACCGAATAATATAGGGAGGAAAAATGATCTGTAGGAAATTACCGATTCATAGGGGAATATTAACGATTTATGGGAGAAAATAAATGTATATTGATGGAAAATAAATAATTTATAAGGGGAAAAAATTAATTTTAGGATTAAAAGTATTAAAACCTAAGGTGGGGATTGTCAGTTAATGTTCTATATCAACCCCACTTCTTCGAAAATAATTCCCTTCTCTTCCAATCATGAAACTTTCTAAATTACCTTCTCCTCCTCATCAGGACCGTAGTGGAACTCTCTGTGTAGTTTACCGCTGTATAGATCCTGTAGGAACTCCTTCACTTTACCCTACACACACACACAACAATATGCAGGGGTTTAAACTAGTTCTGCGAAACTCATACCCCCCCCCTTTCGTATTGGTACCCTAATTAATAACCATTAGTCAGATCAAATGTGGACATAAAAGGGAGCCCAGATTTGAATTCTTAGTCCAGAAATGGAATTTAAAGAATTTGAGCCGCGGTTTAAATCCGCCAAAACCCGGTTTAAATTTAGCGCCGGCTTAAATCTTGAAACATTTGATTCAATTTTAAGTTGAACCAACCATATTTAAACCGCGGCTTAAATTTAAACCGCCGTTCAAATTCTTTAAATTCGGCCACAGTTTGAGTTTTGAAGAAAATTAAACAGCGTTTGAAGAAAATGACGAACAAACTGGAATAACTCAAGAAAAAAATTTATTTGATGTTTATTAATTAGTTCTACTGAATACTTTCGGGAAAATTTGAAAGAAAAAAATTTCAACAGAGGCAAGATTCATGAATGAATGATCACTTACCGGAACTCTCATTTCTTCTGTTTTTGGGAATAAGTACATATGTCTGAAGGAATCAATGGCGATCAAAGGAAGATCTTCCTTTGATTTCCCAAGATGATGGAGTGGATGGGCGAACTTGACACCGTCGGCGGTCAGGAAGTTGACCTGCTGTCTCTCAGACATCAGTTCACGTTTCACAAGATCATTGTACTCCTAAGTAGAAGTCTATACAGGTCAAACAATGAGGTCAAATAGTGTTAAACAAGCCATGATCACTTTAGATCTTAAAATAGGACAATACAGTCAAACAAATTATATCACTGAGGTCAAATAGTGTCAAATAAATCATAATTTTAGACTTAAAAAATAGAGGTCAATACAGGTCAAACAAATCATATCAATGAGTTTAATTTGTGTCAAATAAATCATGATCCCTTTAGATCTTAAAATAGGACAATAAGGATCTAACAAATCATCTCACTGAGGTCAAATAGTGTCAAACAAATCATGATCATTTTAGACTTAAAAATAGAGGTCAATACAGGTCAAAAAAATCATATCACTGAGGTCAAATAGTGTAAAACAAATCATATCAATGAGTTCAATTTGTGTCAAATAAATCATGATCTTAAAATAAGACAATACGGATCTAACAAATCATATCAATAAGGTCAATCAATAAGTGTAAATAAATCATAATCACATTATTATTATTATTATTAAATCAAACCAAACTATCTAAATCAAAATAGAGGTCACAAAAAAATCTACGCTTAAATCTTAAAAATCAAAAGCCAAAATGTTTAAGAATAACTTTAGATTAGAGACAGTGGTTTATAAGAGAGAAAAGACGACTATTAATCAGTACCTTGATACTAGTTGTATCATCAGGATGATGAAATAGAATAAGAAAGGGTAAACCTTCCTCGGTCAGTTCCTCAGCGTTTTCAAATGTTATCTCACGAACCAGAGGATTACACTTCTCTTGAACCCAACTCTTAAAAAAATAAAAATTGAATAAAAGATATGAAGAGAAGAGATCTGCAAGAAGTCTCAGCTTGGGCAATCCAGACCGCCACAGGTAGTGTCCGATCAAAACCGATAAGATCAATATGGAGCTTTCTAAAAGGAACCACTCATTTGTAAATGGGTACCCTTTGTCAGAGCAAAGTAAGATATCCTTGTTAGTCCATCTGAAAATTCATAATTTCCAACTGTGAATTGCGGATTTATACAGCAGAAACAATGAAGGAAATTGTTAGAATTATATGTTAAAAGATTATAAAGGAACATATTTTCCTTATGGTGACTGAGAAAGGTTTAAATTTAAAGACTTTAAAGACTACTTTAGTTAATCAATCATTCAATTCTTTAACTTGTGGATCAATTGAAATTAAGTCAACAAAAATAAACTTATTTTTTATTACAATGATTTCAGTGTTAATTTATAACAAAGAGTCAATAAATGTACTCACACAACTATTTATAACATTAATATGATTGTAACCTGGAAATCCTCGAAATTGACTAGACTGCCGAGATATGCTTCGTCGTCCTCATTGGATCGAGCCTTACTTGGCCTAAGCATTAAAATATTGTTACTAGCCTGAGAACCCAGCGTTGCACAGGTTACTCCCACCGCCTACCCGCACTTGGTCGTAAATTACGATTTTAACTATTTCTCCCGATAACATTCGACCCGCATCAAAACTAAATGGATCCTAAGCACTGGTTTTGTTTTTTTTAAATTGTATTTAAAAATAAATTGCTTATGAGATAAGTTTATGACTTATCACGACTAATTTGTAAGATTTAATGCGTTAGGTTGTTAATCATTCTAAATTTTACAACCCCCCTCGATAAAAAAAATCATTGAAAAGTATTTTCCCCCCCACTAGAGCAAGGGGAGGGGGGGGGCAATAATGTGCCCCTTGACTAGAAAAAGTAAACAATGTTAACCCTGGGAAACCACCTGAAAGCCACAATATCATGTCCAGGAGGATGCATTTTCTCAACAGATTCTCCAAATCCGGCCATAAACTTACAATCATCCTGAACCCAGGAGTTCAAATTTAACCTCAAGACTTAACAAAAGCATGAAAGGTCGGAACATTTATTCAATGGGTGCATAATGAAGGGGGCTATAAACATTTGGAATTTGGGAAAAAAAATACATTTAAAGGGAAGGGGGAGGCATAAAATGGGGAAACTTGGCAGTGGATTTTCAGTTTTCAGTCTCTCTTTTTAAAAATTAATTTTACCCCTCCCTTCCATGAATATTGATTATATGTTTTTGCATTCAATGTTGTTGGGTAAGTTGTACAGGCACCAAAATTAATAGATTTGAGGGGTCGCAAAACTGCCTACTAGTTACCACCGATTCAAAATTGAAACACTAAATCAAATCCTTTCTAAATCTTCAAGTTTGATCCAGTGATTAAATTCGGTAAAAATTTCTTTAGATTGATTTGAACTCCTGCCTTTAGTTTAGTGGCAACTTTTTTATACGTAGAATATTCTGCAGATTCCTTCTTCTCAAAGTATCCAATAACATACTGGGCCTTCTCTTCTAGTTTGTTCAGCACCTGGAGATCCTCAAACTCATCAACAGGGTTCTTCGTCTGTTCCACGACAAAGTCCAAGAAGGCCTGAGCAGACCTTTGCCCTCGGTATTCCTTCTTGGCCAGTTGACCATTGACAACGTATTTGATAGTTGGGTATTTAGTAATATGGAACCTGGTACCGAGGCTAGATTGCGCGTCGCAATCAATCTTCCCGACTAGGACGGATTGACCTGCAAGCTCGGAGCTGATCTTCTCCGCTCCCTCATCCCAGATAGGAGAAAGCATGTTAGAAAACCTGCACCAGTCCGCGTAGAAGTTGATGAAGACGAACTCATAGTCCTCGAGAACCTTGTCGATGTTACTGGTGTCGAGCTGGACGGCACCGCTGTCGCAGGGATCCAAGAAGGAGAGGAGAAGAAGAAAGGCTGGAACTATAGCTCCGGATTTTACCATCATCAACCACTTCTCTGAAATACTATAGGATGAGAGACTAACAATGCATTAGAATAAAAGACCAATGCATATTTACAAAGTATTTATCCAAAAGTTAACTAAACGGGGGCGAGGGGTTTCAAGTGAACCTTAAAACAAAGATGGTAATGTCTAATTCACAACGGTACCCACAAAAGCTTTGTCTGATCAAGTATGAATCAAATATGAAAAGATTAAAACTTTAAAAACAAATTTTTTATTAATCAACCTTCTCCACCTAGTGACTTTTCTGCGACAGAACAAAATACAGGATTATCAGAATATGACACTTAAGGCGTCAACTTTTCTATTGAAAACACAATTTAATGCTTGATAAATATTATTCATAATAAAAACATCAAAAAGAACTAGAAGGAAAATGAACTTTCAGTATCTCGAAATTTACTTAAAATAATTGAAATACTATCAGATGACGTCGTGATATGTCTCATAGATATGTTCCGCGAAATGTTTATTCGTTTCTTCACTAAATTATTATTATTCAAATCTATTTATTGTTCAAAAACGCAAAGATACAAATAAAAATACACTTTATATATATATTGAAGACATGTACATTTTGATTTTCTGATTTTATTAAATGTGTAGACGAACACAAATATTAACTATATCAGCAAAGATTAATAGAATAAAATAGAAGTGCCAAAAAGCAGCAATTATAAAAACTGGCGAAATTATCCAGAGAGCTTCAGGTAAGCATGGTTTTAAAAGGCAACATTCAATGGGACGGTTTCTTCACTAAATACATTTCTAACTTGTCGACGTTTCAAAATTTCAGGAAAATAAATTTCTCCGCACCACTGAGTTATCAGTTTTGTAAACAGGTTTGCAGAATTTTCTAAACTGAGGTAGCTTTGCCGCGTAACAATTAACTTTTAAAAATCGTCTTTTAAGATTTTTCAATGGATCTTTATTTATTTTTTATTTTTTATTTTTAGTTTTTACGCAAAATTGAAAAAAAATAATCAAAGTTTTTTCTTCATAGATGCACACTGTGATACTTTTTTAAAAAGTCCCCTTGTAACGTTTAAGGTTCCTTTACAGCTGTCATTAAAGAGACAACAGCTGTTCCGGTAATAGCTGTATTTCTTCAAAACAAGAATGCCGGAAAACAGCAGTACAAAGCTGTCGTGCAACCAGAATAAAATACTCGAAGAAAAAATGGGAATGGTCAACTTTACTTCCTTTTTTATTAGAATATAGTAACGACAAACCACTCAAAGAAAGTAAGGGTCCGTCCTAGCATACGATTTTTGGACCCCCC
>NW_019396450.1:61715-62453 GCF_000591075.1 Eurytemora carolleeae | reverse complement strand
AATTTGTAAATATGAAATCATTCCGTCATATTTCTTACATTGCTGGCTCCCTACAGTTGTACACTTGTTTCTTTTTTAGTGTAAATTAAGAATAAAATGCATTTGTAAAAAGAGTCGACATTCTATTGGGTAACCCTTTATTATTGAAAAAAATTCGAAATTTTTAAATTTGATATTTTTAAAATTTGAAATTTAAGGTGTTACCGAGTGATGATCCATTGGATAGACCTGGTCTGAATGTTGTGGAGTATATAAATACCCTTTTTCCAACAGGAAACACGTTTCAAAACAAATATTGTTACTTTGATTATCTTTTCAATTTGTTAATTTTAGCCTTTGCCTCATAGGGTGTACTGGGAGAAGGGAAAGTATGCAATTTTTATTTTATTATTTTTATATTTATTACATTAGTGAATAGTAGTTGAACTGCATAGACTAAGTTTAACCACTTATCTGGGGCTTCTTTTGGATTTAAACCTCTTGTTTTGAACTTAAACCACTTCTCTTGAACTTAAACTAGTTCTTTTAACTTGAACCGATGTACAAGAGAACGACGTCTGTTCTGATTAATTTTGTCAGATAATTTTAATGATTTGACATATGTTGTTGTAGAGCAAAGTTTAACTGGACTAGAGGATACTCTTGGAGAGCTGAATGCCAGGGTGGAGAGTATAGAGACAGAGACTAGAGATATGGTTAGATCTCAGGTACTCAGCCCCCCCCCCCCCCCCCCCCCCC
>NW_019396450.1:52621-61675 GCF_000591075.1 Eurytemora carolleeae | reverse complement strand
GGGGGGGGGGGGGGTGTATTCTTGCCAGCTGATAATATTTTCATTTTTTTATTCAACTACAAAGCAAGAGATATTACTTATAAGCAATTACAACTTACTATGCAGTCTGGACACTTTTAACAAGGGTAGGTTGTTTTGAGTGGTACAGAACTGTAAACTGTTATGTATCTGGTACAGTACAGTACGTCAACTGTTATGTACACTGTAAAGTACTGTTAACTCTGGTATGTTTCTTGTCATGTACACTGTGAAGTACTGTTAACTTTGGTATGTATCTTGTTATGTACACTGTATTAAACAGTACTGTTGACTTTGATTTGTATATTGTGTACACTTCACAGTACTGTTAACACTGGTATGGTTATTGTTATGTACACTGTATAGTACTCTCAACTCTTATTTATATATTTTCATTGTTAACTTTGACATTTATCTTGTTGTGTACACTATACACTGTACAGTACTTCGAACTTTGATATGTATCTTGTTATGTACACTGTAGTGTACAGTACTGTTAAATATGATATGTATCTTGGTATGTACATCGGACAGTGATATGTTTCTTGTCATGTACACTGTACAGTACTGTTAAGGTTGCGGTGGGAGGAGATGCCGCTGCTGCACTAGAGGAGGCACAGCAGGCCATTCTTCAACTCTTCTCACAGATTAGGTAGATTTTATAAAAATTAACTATTCTTAAGATTAGATAGATTTTAATAGAAATCAATTATTCTCACAGATTGGGTAAATTATTATTATTATTATTACATTGTTAACATTAATTAACATTGTTAACAAGTAATATTAACGTTAAGGTATCAGGTTGCAGGGGAAACCTTCCCCCTACCCCTCTACAAAAATTCAAATCTGATTTTTTACTATTGACAGAAACTTTGAAGCCTCTTTACACCATTATTTTGTAATCATCGAAAAACATTTTTACACCATCTTAACAAGGATATAACATGTAAATTGTTTTATATGTGGTAATGGGGCCCCGGGAGGAAAAAACATTCTGTCAAAAACTAATTTTGATTTCAATCTTTTAATTGTTTGACAGTTTGTGAAAAATTTATTTTTGAAGGGATATAAAGAACAAGGCTGGGGAGAGTGAAACTATGGTAAAAGAAATAACACGGGATATTAAACAATTGGATACAGCTAAACGGAATCTTACAACTGCCATCACAACTCTTAATCATCTTCATATGCTGGTAATATTATAGAGATGGAATTTAAAGAATTTGAGCCGCGGTTTAAATCTTCCAAAACCGGGTTTAAATTAAGCGCCGGCTTAAATCTTGAAACATTTGATACAATTTGAAGTGGAACCTACCACATTTAAGCTGCGGCTTAAATTTAAACCGCCGCTCAAACTCTTTAAATTCGGCCTCAGATCAAAGATTTATGAACCATTTTCTTTCAGCAGGGGTAATTAGTTATCCATTTGATTTTATCTTTCTTTTTCAGTTTTTTTCCCAGATATTTCCTTTTTCCTTTTCAACCCTAAATGATGGTTTGTCTATTAAAATGAAAATAATTCCTGAAATAATTCTTCCTTATTTTTCACTCATTCCCATGTTCTAATAAATAACCAAGCACATTTGATCCCTCCTTGTACTTAAACATAGCTGTAAAAAGCTTAATTAATTACGATCATGTTTGCTAAATATCTTGTTTTATGAAATAAAAGATATTTAAAACAAATCTAAAGTAAACCTTGCTTCATAAATCAAGGTAGCTTCCAACAAGGTAGCACATTGTGTGGTACATTAAAATATGAGGATTGATTTTGTTTAACAATTATTCTTGTAGGTCGGCGGAACTGCTACCCTTGCTACTCTGACTGCAAAGCGGCAGTATGGAGAAGCTGCCCTTCTTCTACAAGGACTTCTTGAGGAAAACATTCTTAAAGGCTACCTAGTACCTAAACAGTTCAAATTGTCCTTACTTCATTTGTGGACATTTTTAAATACAGAGTTCGAACCATTTCTTATTTTCCATTTTATTAAATGCGGATCTGATTAGGGCTAAGAAAACTATATTTTTTAAAGTACTTCTGATTTTTTCGCGTATTTTTATGCAAAACTTGATTTATTTGCTATTGTGCAGGGTATTTTTACGATCAAAGGAATTTTTTGTTGTATTATTCTTATGAATTGTTATATTAAAACCAGGTTTTAAATCACTTCTATTCATATCAGAGGATTCCACAGATAAAGGAGCTTGCAGAACAGGTGAGGATTGAAGGAGAATTAATTTTACTGCAGGGGTGTATATTTTCTGTTTTGAAAAATCATTATTTTCCCCTTTCCCCGAACGTTAGGTTAATTATTTTGCTACAATGGATAAAAGAAATAAAATTTTGGGTTAAAAGTATCGATAAGGATAATTTGCCTTTTTATGATGTCCAATTTTTCCCCCCCTAAAAATATAAAAAATTTAAGAATGGGATGTGAAAATTATTTTGAAAATTGTTTCCCCTTCCTTTTTCTGAAAAGTTTTTTTTGTCACAATGTAATGTTTAGAAACAATTTGAACGGTTTTTTACCTGAATTGTTGCTAATCAATGATTTTGACTTGGCCGGGATGAATTAATACAATTTTTGTTAAAAGTATTTTAAATAAGTAGAGAGGTATAATGGATTTCAATGTTTAGGTGGAGTCCTTAAAGAAGGAGTTGGGAGACCAGATCAGGAAGGATTTTGAGGTTGCCCTTTCCGGAGATCATTCAAAGTTAGTCATTTGAATTGTAGCAAAATCTTATTTTAATTGAGCCTAAAAAGGGAGTGTTTATTTTAAAACCAAGATTAATCTTACTTGATTATTAATTGATTGGTACTATTTTAATTTTGATCGTGCTTTTTTCATTCCCCTGCCATGCAGGCGTGGCAGCACCAGGCGAATCCACCCGAGTAAAAACCTAGGATTCTTTAATATCTAAAAGATTTGTAATTCTTTAATATCTGAAAGATTTGTAATATTTATTTTTCGATGTTTTTTTTGTCTTAAATTTTATGTATTTGATCTAAAATTAGTATTTTTTTTTGCACAGTTTTGTTGGTAAAAGCAAATTATAAAAATTGTTCAGAGGTGTTTAATGCGTTTTATGTCTGCCTGTTGTCCTCGGATCAATTGGAAAACTTTTGAGGAATAGTTTTTTCATCTAAATCTTCTAATTTGCCATTTGTTAAGGAGTGCTGGTGGCAGTAAACAGTTAGCTGAAGCATGTCTGGTTGTCTCTGTGCTAGATCCACGGTTATATTTCAAAGCTTTTATCATTTCATCTCAATTTTTGCTTTAACCAGTCTGCCTTTAACTTTACCCTACATTCTACAATCTACATAGTTGGACCAGGCCCAAACTAAATCAGAATTGCAACATGATTTTTTGACCTTGCTTGAACGGGTTAAGCGTACAGTGTGAGAACATTAGTGTGCACTTTTAATTTGGGTATCTATAAAAACTAAACCTTTTTTATATCTTCATTTTAGTTATTCCTCTCCTAATCAAAGCTCTCTTCAACCCCTGACTGGGTATGAGTACCATGCGGGATATCGAATAAGGATTAAATTAATCTGCAGATCAACAAAAGATCAAGATACAGCCTAAATTCCGTATAGTTTGACTTGGCCCCAACTAATTATTCGGGTATTTACTATAAAGAACCTAATGCAAGGAAAGTTAATTGCGGTCGCGTATACTCTGTGTACATATTGAAACCAGTTCTCTCTGGGCGGAATTTGGAAACAAGAAGATAAATCAGTGTTCGTCTAGTATCCGAGGAAGATAAAAGCATTTAATTTTGATAATTAAAAAAAAAATTAACAATAGTTTCTTATGATCAGAATATTTCATAGATTATTTTTGTGAAAATTGATTCCATGTCAGGCTTTGACATCCGTCTTGTGTTTACCTTCCCGCCCAAAGACAGTACACTACAGTACAAAAAATGCGTACACCTATCTAATAACTTTCCTTGCATTAGTACCTTGCCTAATATATTTGTCTGGTTGAAAGGATAATATAATTGTTGGAGTTATTTGATAACATTTTTCTTTTGAATTAAAATAAAATATAAAAAGAAATATAATTAACCAGGGTTAAACGGTCTCTTATCTCCTGGTTCATCGAGCTTCAAGTAAAGGAGTACACTATTATGTTTCAGGTTAGTAGCTTAATATATGGAAATATTCAAAATGACATAAATTTCTATTCCAACAGGGGTATATATAATCTTGAAAATTCTTTTCCCCCTTTTAAAATACTCATTTATTCTCACAGTCTTTAAGGAATTTTTTGGTTGAATTCAGGAAAATACATGATTTCTACGAGGCCGGGAAAAGCTGATAACTTTAAATGGAACGTATTTAATTATTCAACTCGATTATTCAAAGTCATTTTTCACTTAAAAAGTTTTGACCAATGAAAGAACGAGTTAAACTCATTCCAATCTTTTAAAAGTTTCCGGCTCTAATACTGTAATATTTGAATCAGGACAACGAAGAGCAGGCCTGGTTAGATAAAATAGATCGACGCTTTACTTGGTTTAAGAAAAACTTGATCGAATTTGAGGTAACGGGTTTTTTCATTCAGAAGTACTTGTAAAGTCTGATGTAAGTCTTTTTAATTAACAAACTCTTTTAGTTTTTTTTTGCTCTCCTGTTTCATAGTTTTCATCTTATCACAGTCTAGTTGCATTTTAGTTTGATTATCATCTGTATAAATCTATTAAGGAACGCCATGGTCCTATTTTCCCACCGGACTGGGAGATGTCCGAGCGCATTGCCGCGGAATTTTGTCGTGTCACGCGCACAGATCTTAGTCGGATCCTTCAGAAGAGAATAAAGGAGGTTGACACCAAGCTTCTGCTTCATTCCATTCAGAAAACTACGGCGTTTGAGTCTCTTCTCTCTCGTCGGTTTCTAGGTTAGCCCATTTATGCTTTCTTTCTAATTATTTTATTCGCTGATTTGTTCACTTTCTTCTTTTTAGGTAAAACATTACATCTGAGCAGTAACTACGATCCTGCCAACAATCCATTTGAAGAAACGGGAACCATTGATAGTCAAAACTATCAATCAATCACGAGTCAACCATTCAAGTAAGTATCAAAAAAAAATTTAGAAAATTTTATTTTTGATTTTTGTTTTAGGGGAATTATCAGTCAATGTTTTGAGCAGTACCTTTACATATATATAGATGCACAGGATAGAAACCTTGCAGAGCTAATTGACAGGTGGTTAATGTACTTTAATCTGTACCACTGTACAATGGGACAAGTGAACTACTGTACACTTTACACCGTACAACTTAAACGCAACACATGCATTGCATAATTTTACCTCTTTTATCCACACCTGTTGTTCAAAATTGTAAACTGGTTTTCATGTATTATTAAACTAAACAAACATACAGCCACAAGGTTACTCTCAAAGGATGAGACTTCAAAGACAACTGTACGAAATGTTTAATGTTTATTTCCTANGATGTTCGGGTCGTCTGTACAGTCTCATCCTTTATGGGTAGCCTTGTATATCTTGCTTGGATTGAAAACATCTGAAGAAATGGAACTTTTTAAACTTATGATCTTAAGTCAAAACCAACCAAATGGACTTATGTACACATTTACCACCGTACAACTGTACAATGAACAGTGATAACCAGAAAACTCTGAATGTGAAGACGATTTTCAGACTGAAGTAAAATGGTCCAATAGGCATGGTACGCAGCAATTGTACAGTTTAAGCAGACCCATTTCACTAAATTAGTGATTTAATAAGTGTCTAGTAAAACTATTTGCTTTGTAATATTATCAAATACGCTTAAGTATTGCCATAAAGTCGTCTTCCTATTTCTTGAAGTTTTCTGGTTATCACTGTAAGACAGAATATTTGCAATAAATGAACCTTTTCAGTAATCGAAAATTTAAAAACAACGATTATGAAGAACATATTTTTTAGGACTTATTTTTCATTTTAAGTTTTGATTTCTAGATTTGTTGAAGATTTGAAGAAGCAGCCAACACCTGAGTTTAAACCTGAAACAGGTGAATTTATAAACAAAAATTTTAGAAATAAGTATTTAAGGTTTTTAAGGTTTTTATTTCTAAACCTCAATGTGTTAATGGTAAATGAATTAAAGAGACAGAAAAATGCTTGACAAAAAATGTTTGTCACCCAGGGGGGATGATAGTTCTATACCTGTGTGCTCAGTTAGTTGTCCTGTACAACTGTACTATAAACAAACTGCCATTTTCCTCCCTCTTTCAAGTAAGACTACTTGGTCTGACCCATCCCCCCCAAGATAAGCCCTGAGAATCTGCCATAGAGGTTTCTTACCATGTACGACATATACTATAGGTTAGGCCGGAATCAACTTATAATAAACAAATATGCAGTACGCTCTCGGTATAGTTTATGGCCTGTAAAATTTTTTAAGATCTAGATATTTATTTACGTATCTACAGTTTACAAACTTTTACGAAAAGAATTTTATATATGTTATCGTATACATACAACTTGATAAGGTGAAATCTAGAATTTTACAGATACATTTTATTTTTAAGTTCTTTCATGATTGAATTTCTATTAAAATTATGCTACAAAGCAACAGTTCAGAAAAAAAGAACTTTATTATAAATTAAAGGATATCATACTTTGTGAAGTATGACTGGGGGGAACTACAAACACAGTGTGTGTTATCTCTTGAAAGAAGAATGCAATAATTAAAATAACTTTGCATGTTTTAAAATAAACATGCTGGGGGGCTAGTTTCTATCTTTAATAGCAATGAACATTGATGGCTCTTTGCTAAAATTTGGAAATATATAAAAAATGACAAAAAATGACAGTGTGAAGCTCGGATCATCGTAACTGTAAAATTAGTAAAGGATTAGTGTACATCATCGCTCTATACACTATAACCTCGTTGGTCTCATTTTTAACTATTCCGGGTTAGGTTAGGTTAAGAAAGATAGATAGATAGTTACGTAGATGTTTCCAACTATTCTTTAAAATAATGAATTTAAAGTATGAAAAACCTGAAATAATAGACGTTCTAGCCCAATCCTAAATAATTGCTAGTTTGAAAGGACCATATTAAAGATACGATTCCTATTGAAACCTCTGCTTTATGTAACTGTAAAAGCCAAAAATATTTTTTTTTCTGGTTCCAAAGGTTGAAAATATTTATTTGTTGTTATTTGTTATTAGGAATCTTTGTGTATAGCAAAGTGTAAAGGCTGAAACAATTTTTTTGTAGGAACCAAAATTTTATCTAGTTGTCGAGATATAAAAATATATTGTTCTTATAGAAACCTCTGTTTTACCTAGCTGCAGAGATATAAAAATATATTGTTATTATAGAAACCTCTGTTTTACCTAGATGCAGAGATATAAAAATATATTGTTGTTATAGTAACCTCTGTATTATCTGGCTGCGTAGACATGAAAATATATTATTATTATAGGAACCTCTGTATTATCTAGCTTCGGAGATATGAAAATATATTATTATTATAGGAACCTCTGTATTATCTAGCTTCGGAGATATGAAAATATATTATTATTATAGGAACCTCTGTATTATCTAGCTTCGGAGATATGAAAATATATTATTATTATAGGAACCTCTGTATTATCTAGCTTCGGAGATATGAAAATATATTATTATTATAGGAACCTCTGTATTATCTAGCTTCGGAGATATGAAAATATATTATTATTATAGGAACCTCTGTTTTACCTAGCTGCAGAGATATAAAAATATATTGTNAATCTTGCAGATCCAACGGATCCGGATCCGGATCCTAAGCACTGAGTCCAAGGATGTATTGTTTTTAGATTGGAGTGAGGGCTGTAAACAGTATTTCCTTCCCAGCTGTCAGTCAGCTCAAAGATCTGAAAGATTTCTCCCAGGTAAAAAAGGAAATAGGTTTGTGAACTGGTTTTTCTTAGTTTTAAGAACCAGACAAGGGCATTCACGGGAATTTTTCGGGGGGGGGGCTTAACCATTTATAACTATAAATTTTATTTCCCCCCCCCCATTTATTTTTTTAAATACAAAATGCATTCTTTTTTTCTTGAAACTTTTGAGTTAATTAATACAACTAAATATAAGAAAACAAGAAATTTTTTTTTGTTGGAAATCCTTTAACTCCCACACTTAATTTTGGAAAAGAAGCAAATTTGTTGTGTGCAGGCCACAAGCGGACTTATTCAGAACTTTAGTTCTCTGCTCAAGGAAGGTGAAACAGTCAGGTTTTCAGACCAGGACCAGGTAATATATTTATAATTTATTAACCCTGGATTGTAAATCGATTTAGAGACTGAATTTTATGAATTTTAACTGTATACCGGTGGTTCAAATATGAACCGGCAGTAGAAAGTTAAGCGACATTGCCCAAAAATAAATTCGGTCTCAGAGATCCATATCTTTTGAATGTCTCGTAAAGCTCTGACACCTAAATCACAAACCTCGTAGCCTACAAAAACATATAGCTGTTCTTCGTAATGCATTCACTTCAAATTAAACGTTTTCTCTGTGGATACTGGATATCAAACTTTTAAAGGGACTGATCTCGTAATTGCAAGTGACCCTCAATGTAAAGATGGTAATTTCCGATTCACACCAGTATCCTTGAAACCCTAATCTAATCAATAAAGCGAAAGATATTGTTGTTTTTCTAAGTTTGAATGTGTTTAATTCTGATAATTTTTAAAATGTTTTACTGCAGTAGAAATGCGTAAGTCACTTTTGTGGAGAAACCACAATTGAAAATTACCAGCTTGCAAGATTCTAATCACTGCATATATATAATTCACACTGACTTAAGCAGCCAAAGCTATTAAGGGTTCTGTTGTGAATCGGGCATTACCATCATTGCATGGAGGGTCACATCAAATTACGCATACAGTCTCTTTAACATTCCTGTTTAAGGTTCTGATTTGTACTTTTCTTGTGACAGCTGAATACTGCTTGGATACTACTCAGCAACTTCAGGAGAAACTCAAACAGAAGGTAAAAATTATGAAGTAGACCTTTAAGATTGGA
>NW_019396450.1:36365-52388 GCF_000591075.1 Eurytemora carolleeae | reverse complement strand
ATCATTTTCCTTATTATCCTTAATATCATCATTATCCTTATTATCCTTAATATCATCATTATCCTTATTATCCTTAATATCATCATTATCCTTATTATCCTTAATATCATCATTATCCTTATTATCCTTAATATCATCATTATCCTTATTATCCTTAATATCATCATTATCCTTATTATCCTTAATATCATCATTATCCTTATTATCCTTAATATCATCATTATCCTTATTATCCTTAATATCATCATTATCCTTATTATCCTTAATATCATCATTATCCTTATTATCCTTAATATCATCATTTTCCTTATTCCTTATCATCTTTATCATAATTTTATTTATGTAGCGACGTCCCCCCTATAAACAATGAAGGAAAACTGAAAAAAAGGTTTAATTGTTTTTCAACATTTCTAAAAGAAAATTAAATTAAACGTAGCAGGTTGTGACTGTAATTGGTTAATTGAAAAATGTAATTAATGGAACACTTCCTCATCTATTATTTAAAAATATATTTCATTTATCCTGTAATTGGACTGCACAAAGAATATGAGTTATCAAAATCGCTTCTTTTATACAATAAAAAGATATTGAAAAATGAAAGAATGAATTTCAGGAAGGTTCTCGACCTAAACATTTTTTTAAACTTTAGAATAAACTTAAATTCATAATAAAGATTTTTGGATTTTCTCATTTTGATTTTCCGTCAAATTTTTAAGATTAACATAAAGCTAGCAATTAGAGATTCACCTCAATTTTTTTATTTTTATTTTTGTGCTCAAGGTTCTTGTTTCAACGGAAAAAAATACAGAGTAAGTTAAAAATCTAAAATGTTTGTGAAAATTGAACACCTTACTAGCATTAAATGTACGTTGTACACTTTGAACTTTGCAGTGTACAATGCTTTTCACTATACACTGAGCTGTATTCTATGAACTCCTTGTATAGGAGCTTGATCTTGCCTGTGATACTGCTTTGCTAAGTATGACGAGGATAAACTGGTCTCAAGTTCATCAGGTTAGATTTNAAATATTTTTCCTCTTTTTTTAAGGTTTTTGACTCATTGTCATTTTTGGTCAATCGGTATGATTTGGAATTATTTCCTTCTGCCATTTTTGGAATAATTACATTTGATTTTTTAGGAAATATTTTACCCAGTTTGCTGTGAAGTTTGTGTCTAGTTTTATTCCTAAGTTTATCTCGATGGTTTACAAGTGTAAACCTCTCTCTACTGTTGGAGCGGAACAGCTTCTGCTGGATGCTCACAGCCTGAAGGTAAACACAACTGAGGTCGTGAAAGCAAGAAACAGCTTAACTTTAGCAATATCACTTAGCAGAATCACTAGTAATCGATCTTGACTGCACTGGTGAAGTGTTTTCGAACTGTGTGTACATCTAAAGTTGAACTATTTATTGTAGTTCATTAAATCCCGACCTGTGGTAGAAACTGTTTTATAAAACAGAGCCGATCTTTGCATCTTAATTAAGCGGATAACTACAGCAAAATGTTTTAAGTAGAAGCGATGACTGTAACATTATTTGTGGCTTTTATTTGATCGGACCTGGGACTAGATTTGATGAACACCAAACCACATACGGCCTAAGCAAGCTGTAGTGAAGTGGTTAATTTAATAAAAGTAGTTGAACTACTTCTTCTTTTCATTAAATCTGGTCCCTGAATTGAATTTATGTTTAGACAGTATTGATGGATTTACCTAATATTTGCGAGAGTGCTGCCCTCAAACCAAACCGGAAAGCACCATCAGCCTTTACAAAGGTCGTCGTTAAAGGTCAGTTTTAAAGTTTAGACATTTTGATACTCATGATACAGTTTTTCGTATAACTTCTTGTTAGGTTCCGCGAACTCTAACCCTGTTCTTGCCAAACATAATTCATTTTCATAAGAAAGAATATTTTTTTATAATTTATTGTCTTGTAATTATACAACTTTGTTTTTGGCAATGAGATTGTAACTTAAAGGATGAGGAGAGTGATTGGTTACATATAAGTGTGACGTAATAGGACAGCTAGAGAACTAGTTTAACTGTAAACACTGAAAAAGATTTTAAACAAACTCTGTTTACAATTGAAACTAGTTTTAGAGCTGTCACAATATGCCACTTCAGAATGTAAATAAACCCATTCATCGTTCTTCTTATGTCTAAGCCCCTTTTGTTTAGAACCTTTTAATTAAGCACCTAATGTTTTCTAATTTGTTGACGTTTTTACTGTGACGTATTAGAACAGTTAAAAAACTGGTTTTATTGTAAACAGTAATAATGATTGTAAAGAATGGTGTTTGTTCTGAATTGAAACTAGTTATAGAGTTGTCCCAATGCTTTAAAAGCACTTCTTAGTTTTATATCTTTTTGTTTAAAAATAAAAATGCTTATCAATGACATGCATGAAGTTGTAGAAGAATTTAAAGAAGGAAAAGTTTAACGCATTATATGTAATTACCTATAAATACTAAATAGCTGTAAGAATTAATCATAATTTTAATCTTTATCTTAATAATTATGCCTAGACCCTGATGCTACTGAGCTGGGTAAGCTTCTTGAGATGAAAGGATTGAAGCGCAGTGATCAGTTGACCTACATTGAGATGTTTAAGGAGGCAAATAAACAGGTGTGTCGATTTTCCTTTAACAATTTGAATTTTTATTACCCTATTCCCTCATTTTTTCTCCCTCGACCCTATTTCCCCACCCTGGCCCTTGTCTGCACCCACTTACTTCATGTCCCCTTCATCCTTACCACTCTGTTACCATCCCTCAGTCCTCGCCCCCCCTCCCTCAATCCTCAACCCTCCTTAGGGGGTATATCTTTGTTAAAAAGTTAATTTTCCTCACAATTCGTAGGCATGTTTGTTTTTATTTGCTGAATAAGGGAACGTGAAAATATTTAATTTTTTAATAAAAAGTATCAAAAAGGATGAAAAAATCTCGTTTTTTAACCAAGCTTTCAAGTTTTTCCCCAATGCATTGAAATTCAAATTATAAAAATAGATACCCCTGCCCTTAATCTGTCCACCCCCTTAATCCCGTTAGCGTTTAAATGAATGAAATGAAATTCAAATTAATTACTATATTTTGGAGTTTTATAAAACATTTTTTTTTTTATCATCAAAAGAAGTTTAATTTTTATTCTAAATTTTGTTACAAATAGAACGACGAAAGCTATTTTGATATGCAAAAAGTAGAAAAAATAAAAATTACAAAATAAAAACCAGATGAAAATGGAAAATTTGAATACTTAGTTAAGAAGATTTTTTAATGTTATTAATCTTTAATTTATATCTATTAATTTTAGGGCTGAATTGCAAATTGACTAATAAAAAGGTTTTGATTTTGTTTTTCTGTTTTTTTTCTCACGTTTTTGGGACAGCAATTAACTTACAAGTGTCCACAAATAACAATAGTAATAATTTAAATGGCAGTGTGTTTTTTTGGTTTTATCATTAAATTGCATGTATTTGGTTTGGGTTTTAATTCTTATATATTTTCGGTAGTTGCAATAAAACACGAATATTAGCACAATCTTATATTATTATTCAATGGTTCTACTTTAGTTCTCCACGTTCATGGATAAATTATAATTTCAAAACCAATAGTTGTTGTTAACCACAGTACTATTCAAACCAAAGTAGTATTTATCAAATGAAACTGTTAAAAATCCTTGATTTTTTTTTTGGTATTTTTTCTCATTTTGTTCTTAAATAGCCAAAAAGAAAATTTATCTGAATAATGAAATAACACCAATTATGGAAGGGCGTTTTATTTTTTAGCACATTATCGGTTCACAACTTTTATTATATATTTTCACATAGTACTTTTCATTGTGAGTGATTTTTCCCCCTTTCTGAAATGATTTTTTTTTGTTTTAGGAGATTTTGAATCCATCAAATGGAAACTCTTTGCCAGGTGGGAGTTTTTAAATAGTCGTTTTTTGTTTGTTTTCCAGAACATTAAATGATTCGTTTATGGTGGAGGGGGGGGAAGGCAAGCCGCACCCGAATAGCCTCCATCCTGCAATTTACTCACAAACATAGAAGGGCGGCAGCACTCTCACCCGTAGCGCTTCCTTAGCCGCGTCCCTATATCCTCAATCAAAATGTCTTGCGATTTCTCCTAAAATATAATATTCAGTACATGCCTGTGGATGTTGATCTTCTTTAAAAATGTTTTGAAGGAAGAGAGAAATTCAATTTTTACCTAAAATAACACAGTTTGGCATGCAATTTGGTTTGAAGTTATCTAAATCCATCTATCTTTCTACCTATCAGATTTTAGATAATTTAAAACCGAATCGCAGGCAAAACTGCGTTATTTTTGTAAAGATTGAATTTTTCTCCTTACCTTCATAAACATTTTTCGGGAAGATCAACATCATATTACATTTTAGAAGGAAATCGTAATTAATCACAGTTTAAACAAAAATTTAACAACTATTGCCCCAGTGAGCCAGATTGTTTACTCATATTACCAAAAAAAAATATGATTATTATGTTCAGGTTATTATAGATGCCAATCTTAAATAAACGCTGCATTTTTCTATAATAAGCATTTTAAAGACATTTTGCTGGAGGATATCTGGGTGTGACTAAGGAAGCGCTACGGTTAAGCGCGTTGCCGCAACTCTATATTTGTGAGTAAATTGCGGGATTGATGGTATACGGCTTGCCATCCTCCCATGGGGGGGGGTGTTGATATTCAAATCTAGTTTGAAGGAGTTGGAGGTTGATATTAAAACATAAGTTCTTTTAGAAGGGGTGATTTTAAAGGAGTGAAGGGTGTTATAGGAAAATGTGTAGTGTGTATTGTGTAGGGTTTCCAGCGAAATGGGAAAATCTTTTGTTTCGCAAAAAAATGTTACAATTTTTCGGTGAAATTGTCGCATATTTTTTCTTTTTTTTTACAAAATTCATCATAGTTTTTGCTTCCTTTCGCAAAATTCATCTTTGCGAAATAATGTGATATTTCGCGTAAAAAGTTTGTGAAATACTAGAACAAAAAAATTCACGATAGTTTTCGTTCGCTGGAAACCCTAGTACTGTGTGTCCCTTCAACGAAGTATGAGATCGTACTGCATCATTTCCCTAAGTCTGTCTCCACCCTATCCCTCTGATTTTTACATTGATCTTCTTCTATACAAAAATTAATTCATCTAAAGCCTGAGTAATTAATTCATCTAAAGCCTGAGTAATTAATTCAAATCGGTGTTTCTGTTTTTCTAATTTTCTAATGTTATTATGACCAACCTGTAAGAACGAGTGAATACTTCTCAGAAAAGTCAAAGATTTTTAAGAGAGGGGGTAAAATATTCAGCTGGGCTTAAAGGTTGAATTGAAAATTGAAACATACAATTAATTGCTATTCCCACCCCCTCAATTCTTTTATTTTTCTTCTTTTTCTCAACCTTTATCTTCTCTAATGGTTTTTATACATCTAAGGTTCTCCCAGTACTCAGCTGTTGACGGAGCAGTCTAGGATTAAGAAATTAGAAAAACTTATCAAAAAAAGACTCTAGTTTCTCAATTCAAGATTTGTTAGAGTATATCAGTGATGGTCTTCATTCCAATATATCTAATTTTATAAGTTTAATCACACAGATAGGACAAAAGGAGTAGAAGTTGTTTGTGGTCGGTAACTTATCGTACATAATAACCCTTCGAGGTTGTACAGGCCACGGGATTTCACTTAATCCACACCGGTGTCGTACATCAGTTCACCTTCCTGTGACAGTGTACATGCCCCTAGTGTTTTAACCATTTTAACGCAATGTTATGTTAGACATAAGAAGCGATATTGAAACATTTAAAATTATTAGTTAACATAAAAGCGCATTTAGTGATAAAAAGTATTATTGAAATTGAAGGGAAAAGCGCCAAAAAAGTTATTTCCTCGCATATGTCGCATGTCTTTCAAATTATCAAAAATACATTAACAAATATCGGCAAATGTCAAAACCTCTCTAAAATTGTGTTGAAATGTTGAAAGCAGTTAAACACTAGGAGGAAGTGAACTGTCGCAAGGAAAAGTTTGGATGCATGACACCGGGCCAAAATGGTAGTTATCTAGAAATAAGGGGACCGTTCACTTATTTGGGTAATTTTATGGTAAACTAAAAAGCCTAGTAGCTATTCATTGGTATTAGTCTTACTTTTTAAAGATAACTATGACCAGAGAAATAGCCGATTGATCGCTTAGAATTCCAGTGCAAAGGTGTGATATCTTTGCATAGTCACTTTTTAAACGTTTTTTCAGTAACAGCAGCGCAAAAAAATTTAATATTTGAAAAAATTTAAATTCATGACATTAAATAGCATCAAAAAGCATCAAATAGTGTAAATGCTAAGGTTCCTTACCTTGGAATTCTAAACGAAAAATGGGCTTTTTCTCTGGCCACGGTTGTCTTTAAAAAATAAGGACTAATACCAATGAATAGCTAATAGGGTTTTTAGTTTACCCTCAAACTATCCAAATAAGTGTACTGTCCATTCTAAGATTACAATTGACAAATGTTCACGCGTTGGTCCAAAATTATAAATACAGTTCGAGACCTAACAACTACCTTTCTTGTCCAATCTTTGTAATCTGTGTAAAATTTGAATTTGTACAGTGTACGATTAGCATTTATGTGATAATGTACCTTTTATCTGTGATCTGATGTTAAAGATGTTTCTAGTTTTATCTATGTTATTTATTTATATTTGTTTTTGTAGCACTGAGGATCCGGATCCATTGGATTCGAAATATTGTGGTTTCCTGGATCCGGATCCATTGGATTCGAAATATTATGGTTTCCTGGATCCGTATCCGGATCCATCGGATTCGAAATATTGTGGTTTCCTGGAACCGGATCCATTGGATTCGAAATATTGTGGTTTCATGGATCCGTATCCGGATCCTCAAAATATTGTTGATTCACGAATTTGGATTTAAAGGGACTGTAAGCGTAATTTCAAGTGGCCCTTCATGCAAAGATGACAATGCTCAACTCAGAGAAGTACCCTTGAATCCTTTATCTGCTCATTAATTTAGAAGATATTGTCGTTTTTCTAGGTTTAACGTTTTTTTTCTGTAAATTTGCAGTAGAAATGCGCCAGTCCCTTTGTAGAAATACCACAAAATGAAAAATACCAGTTTTTCAAAATTCTAAACATTGATAACTAATTCATGCTTGATTAGACAATGCTTTTAAGGGTGCTCTTATGAATCCGTAATTGTCCTCTTTGCACGGAGAGTCACTTGAAATTAAGCTTTCAGTCCCTTTAGAAATGAGCTAGTTAAAGATTGGACAAATCTTCTTGATTTCTCATTGGTTCATTAAAAACAGATCATTTGGATCCAAATCAAAATTAAAAATGTTTTAAAAAACGTATTTTTTTCTAGATATGATTTTTACTGAAATTAGTTTTATTTTCATGCAAACAATTGTTGGTGTCTTCTTTTTTATCTAAATATCTTAAATTTGGTTAAATACGCATGAAAAAATACGATTAAAGGTTTAAAGGAATTTTTTTATCCCCCTCCCATCTTCATTCTTTTTTCAGCTCTGCAGTTAAATTGGCACTGGTAATTTATTGTTTGGTGAAAAATAAGTTCTGATTTTTCTATTTTCAGATAAAATATAAAATATGGCGAGTCAGACCCAGGGGATTCAACAACTGTTGGGAGCTGAGAAGCGTTCTGCAGACAAGGTTTTTATAAACATTTATTTGGTTACGTGCGGAATTGCGCCTCGTTGCCCGTGAAATAAAAAAAAATATTTTTTAGTCTATGTTACTCATGGGGTACTTACTACCTATGGGTTCTCTCAAAAAATGTCATCCGTTTGGCCAGCTTTGGCTAACATATACATATATATGTATTATGTATATTGTATATATGAGCAAAGAGCTTTATTATTTAGACGATCTGAGTAAATTTCTAGTCTACTATCTATTTTGTTTTCCAAAAAAATTATTTTCGTAAATTTTAGAAAATCAACGAAAAAATATGGTTAAATCTGCGACGTTTTTTCTTTTTGTTTTATATTGTACGAAGAGATAATGCTCTGAGATAGAGCCATCATTTAAAGTTAAAATAGAAAATGGGTGCAAAGCGCTCTAAGAGCCCAGTATGATCGGAACTATGTGTGAAGGTTATTATTTCTCCCAAATAAATCAAAACCTTGTTATTTAGGATATGTTTACAATAATTCAAGACCGCTATAAACCGTTTATGTTTGTAATCTATGTTTACTAATACAACACCGCTATCTTTGGTCCTATCTATGTAAACTATGTTCACTAAAACAACACCGCTTTCTTTGGTCCTATCTATGTAAACTATGTTAACCTTAAACAACACAGTTACTTATGGTCCTATGTAAACCGCTATCTTTAGTCCTTTCTATGTAAACTATGTTAACCTTAAACAACACAGCTACTTATGGTCATATGTAATCTATGTTTACTAATACAACACCGCTATCTTTGGTCCTATCTATGTAAACTATGGTAACCTTAAACAACACAGTTACTTATGGTCCTATGTAATCTATGTTTACTAATACAACACTGCTGTCTATGGTCCTATCTATGTAAACTATGTTAACATTAAACAACACAGCTACTTATGGTCCATGTAATCTATGTTTACTAATACAACACCGCTATCTTTGGTCCTATCTATGTAAACTATGTTCACTAAAACAACACCGCTTTCTTTGGTCCTATCTATGTAAACTATGTTAACCTTAAACAACACAGTTACTTATGGTCCTATGTAAACCGCTATCTTTAGTCCTTTCTATGTAAACTATGTTAACCTTTAACAACACAGCTACTTATGGTCATATGTAATCTATGTTTACTAATACAACACCGCTATCTTTGGTCCTATCTATGTAAACTATGGTAACCTTAAACAACACAGTTACTTATGGTCCTATGTAATCTATGTTTACTAATACAACACTGCTGTCTATGGTCCTATCTATGTAAACTATGTTAACATTAAACAACACAGCTACTTATGGTCCATGTAATCTATGTTTACTAATACAACACCGCTATCTGTGGTCCTATCTATGTAAACTATGTTTACTTAACACCGCTTTCATCTTTGTTATTTATGTTAACAATATTACAAGACCCCTATATACCGTCTTATGTATGTAATCTATGTTTACTAATATAACAGCGCTATCTATGGTCCTATCTATGAAAACTATGTTAACTAAAACCACTTATGGTCCTATCTGTGTAATCTATGTTTACTAATACAACACTGCTGTCTGTAGTCCTATCAATGTGAAGTTTGTTAACTAAAACAACACCGCTATTTATGGTCCTATCTATGTAATCTATGTCTTCTAATACAACACTGCTGTCTACTAATGTTTACTAATACAACACCGCTATACCGCTTTCATCTTTGTTATCTATGTTTACAATAATTCAAAACCGCTATATACCGTTTATGTTTTTAATCTATGTTTACTAATACAACACCGCTATCTTTGGTCCTATCTATGTAAACTATGTTAACCTTAAACAACACAGTTACTTGTGGTAAATACAACACCGCTATCTGTGGTCCTTTCTATGTAAACTATGTTAACCTTAAACAACACAGTTACTTATGGTAAATACAACAACGCTATCTGTGGTCCTATCTATGTAAGCTATGTTTACTTAACACCGCTTTCATCTTTGTTATGTATGTTAACAATATTACAAGACCCCTATATACCATCTTATGTATGTAATCTATGTTTACTAATATAACAATGCTGTCTATGGTTCTATCTATAGTAAACTATGTTAACCTTAAACAACACAGCTACTTATGGTTCTATCTATGTAATCTATGTTTACTAATACAACACTGCTGTCTATGGTCCTATCAATGTAAACTATGTTAACTAAAACAACACCGCTTTTTATGGTCCTATCTGTGTAATCTATGTCTACTAATACAACACTGCTGTGACGGTGTCTATGGTCCTATCTATGTAAACTATGTTAACCTTAAACAACACAGTTACTTATGGTCCTACTCCTATGTAATCTATGTTTACTAATACAACACTGCTGTCTATTGTCCTATATATGTAAACTATGTTTACTAATACAACACCACTATCTTTGATCCTATCTATGTAAACTATGTTTACTTAACACCGCTTTCATCTTTGTTATGTATGTTAACAATATTACAAGACCCCTATATACCGTCTTATGTATGTAATCTATGTTTACCATTATAACAGCGCTATCTATGGTTCTATCTATGAAAACTATGTTAACTTAAACAACACCGCTTCTTATGGTCTTATCTATGTAATCTATGTAAAATATCTTTACTAATTCAACACCGCTATCTGTGGTCCTATCTATGTATTGTAAACTATGTAAGCTAAAACAATTGTCGCTATTTATCTATGTAATCTATGTTTACTAATGCAACACTTTTATCTATGGTCCTATCTATGTAAACTATGACTGAAATATCTGCAGGTAAATGAAGCAAGGAAAAGGAAGAATAGAAGATTAAAGCAGGCTAAGGAGGAGGCTCAACTAGAGATTGAGAAATATAAACAAGAAAGAGAAAAGGCATTCAGGTAGTTTCTAATTTTTTCAAAGATAGGAGTGGGGGAATTAAACATAACCATGAGAAATGAGGATATTATAATTTGTTTGATTGATTGATTGAAAAATATGGCTTAACTGGGATCTTGGATGAATTAATGAATTAGCTTATTATTTTATTTAATTGATATATTAGGTAATTCTTTGATTGATTTATTGACATATTAGATAATTATTTGATTGATTAATTGACATATTAGCTAATTATTTGGTTGATTATTTGACATATTAACTAATTATTTGATTGATTAATTGACATATTAACTAATTATTTGATTGATTAATTGACATAATAGCTAATTATTTGATTGATTAATTGACATAATAGCTAATTACTTGATTGATTATTTGATATATTAGGTAATTATTTGATTGATTAATTGACATAATAGCTAATTATTTGATTGATTAATTGATATCTTAGCTATTTATTTGATTCAATAATTGATAGATTTCCATACTAGTTTCTTAAAAAATTAATAAATTAGTAAATCGATTTTCCAATTGTTCGATTGATAATTGATAAATTAGCGAACTGTATGATTGATAAATTAATAAACTAGCTAATCGTTTGATTGATTTATTGATATCTTAATTATCTAATTATTTGATGAATAATTTATAGATTTCCAGATTATTTCCTTAATTATTAATAAATTGATTTACTAATTAATTACCGAATAGTGAATTAACGATGAAAATATCAAAATACTAATATTTTTATTATTGCTTAAATGTTCTAGATAATATTTGATTGATTGATTGATTGATTGATTGATCAGTGATTTGATTTATTGACTGATTGATTTCTGTAAAGGGAAAATGAGGCTAAACATCATGGATCTAAGGAGGACATTGCTTTGAGGATAGAGGCAGATACTAAGGTTAAAATAGAGGCCATGAATAGAAGTGTCGCAGCAAATAAAGATAAGGTGACTTTGATACTTAATTGGAGGTTCATAAGATTTTTAAAAAGAAAAAAACTTTATTTTCAAAATAAAATATTTTTTTTTATCAAAAAAAATCATTTGTTTTCTATCATAAAAGATTAGTAAGCTGGTCATTACTATTGATTGTATCTGGAAAAGAAATCATAACAACTTAGAAATCTATACTGCAGACTAACTGAAAAGCTTGGCGTTGCCCGTGGAATTAGAATAATTGAATTTTTATCAAAAAATTCTAATTTTGAAGAAAAAAAAATCGAATTTATTTTAGCATTTATTTTTCCTACTCCCAGAGTACCCCCAGGAGTTCCCTCAAAAAATATTTTAGCCATTTAGTCCAGCCGTTTGGCCAGCTATAGCTAATATATGAAAATATATATTTATATATATATCAGTTGAAACGCAACAATCTTCTTATAACATTTAATTCCTAAACAAATTGTTTCATGCTTTTATGCATTCATCAGTATGAATGATTTGAGAATTATATATATATATATGAGCGAAGGCCTTTATTAAATAGATTACTAGCTGAAGTACCCGGCGTTACCTGTGAAATAAAAAAAGTTTTTTTAAGTCTTATGTTATCCCTCGGGTTTATGGGTTCCATCAAAAAATATCAGCCAATTTGGTCCAGCCGTTTGGCCAACTTTGGCTAACATATAAATATACAAATACATATACGAAGAGCTTTGTTATGAAGATCAGTAAACTGTCCCTGAATGCATTTATCCAAATTCTTTATCTCATATTTCAGCCAATTATGAACTCATTTAGATCAACTTATTTTTATTTGTAACATTTTTTTCATAAATAAATCTCAACAAAATTTTAAGGTGATGAATTATGAATTGATGCGTAATATTTTTATTTTTATGTTTTATAATGGTTCTGGGAAAAATTTCAATTTTTGAGTGATATTTGAGAAAAATATTGGATAGTTTTGGTTTATATCAAAAGAGTACCAAATATTATGACGTGTCCTGTGCCCTCTTTTTAAATTCAAAAACTTTGCATTAAAATAACAAGTTAATAAATCTTTGTTATAGGTGATTGAGTCATTGATTGGTCTGGTAGTTGATATCCAGCCTAAAGTTCACAAAAACTATAGAACTGCCTAGAACTGCTCCAGCGAAGTAAAACTTAGTCTGACAAAACATATTAATTACATTGTGATAAATTTACTTGTTCATCAATGGAATCATGACATTTATTTATGGCTTAGAGGTGCGAATGCGTTTTTTTTAACTACAAAACTGTGTTGCTATTTAAACTGTCCTTTGTTTGAAACCGGTTTTTGTCAGAATAAGATCGGAGGTGAGAACTTATGTATTATAAATCTCAGGATCAAGCATTGATCTCCATGTTAGGCTGATTTATGGATTAATTTAATTCCTCTTCGATATCACGTGATGGTCATACCCTTACAGGATAATTTCAATTAAGGGATCAAGCATTTAAAAATGCCATCATTGGATATCGAGATCAAGTGTTTCAATTTAACATTATCCACACAATAGTTCCGATCTCTGCTCCCATTATGTCTCATAGTCTTATTTGAAAGCTAGATAATAAGACGAACACAGCCGAACATTAATGTAAATTCAACTAAGAGATGAGACGTGCATTGGATATCGAGATCAAGTGTTTCAATTTAACATTATCCACACAATAGTTCCGATCTCTGCTCTCATTATGTCTCATAGTCTTATTTGAAAGCTAGACAATAAGACGAACACAGCCGAACATTAATGTAAATTCAACTAGGAGATGAGACGTGCAGAGAATTTTGTCCTTATAAATCTGACTCAATGTGATTTAATTTTGACAAGAACTGGGATCGGGTTGTAGATTGTACTTTTCCAGATAGAATGAGATACAAGCTCCGGAGTTCGATCCCACCTCGGCTCTCGGAGCCTAGAGGATCCAACTCAGAGTATCCGACATCAAGCGATCCAGCCACAGGTTTATTTTCCCCTTCCTACTTTTCCCTTTTCCAAACCTTTCCCCAGTATTACTCCTCTTACCTTCCCTCACCGCTTTTTTCCCCCTGACCCCGTCCACCTTCTTTGCCCTTCCCCTGTTGGCCTCCTTTTCCCTCCCCCTCCCGCCTTCTTTTCATTCCCTTGTCAGTCTCTTTTTTTCCTTTCCCGTTCACTTTCTCTTCCCTTCCTTCACCGGCGTCCTTATCCCTTCTACTTTCTTTTCCCCTCCCCATTTCAACCTCCTTTTTTCCTTTTCCCGTCCACTTTCTCTTCCCTTCTTCTGTCCCCCTCCTTTTTCCTTTCCTGTCTTTGTTCTTTTTCCTTCCTCCTATTCGCCTCCCTTAAACCTTTCAAATTGAAAGTGTACTTGCGTTAATATTTTTTCAAATCAACTTTCCTCCCAAATACGTCTTTCTACATTTACCTATGTTCCTTGGTTTCCTTTTTCTGTGTTAACATTTAATCTATATTTAAATTTAAAATGGAAAGCAAAGTAATATTTAGGAAGTAATATCATATTAATATCTACTAAAATTAAAGGGAGTGGCCGGCAAGGTATGGTAGTTGAACTGAGGATGTAGTATTGTGGAGAAATTTTTTAAGAATCATTGAGGACCTATGAGACGTTTTACAGTGCATATTTGTTCTGCAAGAGCGNAACTGAGAATGTAGTATTGTGGAGAAATTTTTTAGGAATCATTGAGGACCTATGAGACGTTTTACAGTGCATATTTGTTCTGCAAGAGCGCAAATTCTATCTTTAAAATCCTTTTAGATTGTTCATTTTTGAGAGATGATTTTGAGAAACGGTTTTTTAAATAATTTTTCAATAACGACGACGAAAAATGCAGCCTCTAGAAAATGTAGTGTCACAAAGTGTGGAATTGTCCCCCTATCCTTAAAAAAAAATCCTGATATTTTCCTGAAGCTATTTCCACCTAAGTACATCAAGTTAGAGCAAAAAATATTTTCGCATTTTAATACTAAGGGTTGACATCACCCAAAGAACCTCTGCGCCTTTTGATTTTATGACTTTCACTTCCTCGTGTGTCACCCTACTATATATAAAGTACACAGCGGGAACCATGAAACGTTTGTCTGAGTTAAAAAACATTATCCTTATTTTTCTCTTTTAAAAATGAAAAATTTTTCTATTTGTCTGATTTTCAATTTTATTGACTTTTGGACGTATGCAGAAGAACAAGTTAAAAACTATGATATTTTCCACATTGCTACACAGATATATGTCTTAAGGGTACTGTTGTTTATTGGGCATGCAACTCTTTCATAGAAGGTTTACTTTAAATAACCTAAATTATTTATTTTAAGAGACATTAAGCGTAAGTTCAAGTGATCCTCTGTGGAAAGATGGCAATGCCCGATTTACAACGGTATCCTTAAAAGCTTTGTCTGATCAAATGTTTATTGGATATTAATGTTTTTCAATTTTGTTTCTCTACAAAAGTGACTTGCGCATTTCTTCTGCAGGAAAAAATATAGGAATTATCATGGTTACCCCCTTATAAACCTAGAAAACCAACAATATCTTCCACATTATTAATCAGTTAAAGTTTTCAAGTATAACGTTGTGAATCGGGCATTAGCATCAATGCAAGAAAGTTCAATTGAAAATTTGCTTACAGTCCCTTTAAGTAGTAATATTTCTTCAGAATTCTATTTTTTTTTTACTTTAAAATATCCAGGAAAAAGCGGAGGAGGGACTGTACAATCCAAGAAGAGAACGCACCGAAGAAAAACTCACATCACTAAAACCGAGACTCTGGCAACATTAGTCAAGAAAGAATTGACTCCGAACATATTCGTCCTGCCGCAGGTATCCATGACTAATTGGTTGGGGGGGGGGGAGAGGTTATGTGCAAAAAAGTCCTTGAATCCCCCTACCTACATCCCACCTCAAAATTTAGTTTTTTCCTCATATTAGTAAATAAGAGTTATTACTTTTTAATCCAGTTAATGGAAAATTTTTAAGTTATAAAACAAAGATGTCTGAAATCTTCATTTTTTCTTATTTTTTTATGTTGAAACTTGATTTAACCTTCTGTTCAGAATTTTTAATTAATTTTGAATCCCCCTCCAGCCTTAATGGGACTAAAGACGTATTTTCATTTTACAACGGTGCTCTTAAAACTGGTTCTGTATTAATAGTAGGGAAAGTTTTTAGATTTAGAAATCCACAATATTTAAGATGTTATTTAGATATTTTCCATGTTATTAAAGATTTAAGGGTACCGTTTTAATCGCACATGTCATTTGCCCTCTTTAATTGGAGTTTCACTTGAAATTACAACGACAATCCTTTAAATCTATTTTAGGAGATTATCATTCTTTTCGTTGAGATCTTAGATGTAGATAGTTGCTTATCCCTTTACAGGTATTTTGAATTTTTTAAAAATCCGGGTATTTTCTGAAAGTAATTGATTTAGACCCCCCCCCCC
>NW_019396450.1:29367-36358 GCF_000591075.1 Eurytemora carolleeae | reverse complement strand
GCAGTGCTCGTCCCAGATATTGTAACCTAAATTCAATTGGAAAATGAAGTTCTGTGAGGTGGCATAAAATGTTGAAGGGGGTTGAGTGGCTTTTCTTGGATGGATGCAAAATCCGTGTTATGATTTATTTAATTTTGGTACGGATCTAGGTCTGTCCCGTAAAAAATTGATCCGGATTCAAATAGGGATCCAGCTCGTGAATTTTTCTTTGCTAATTTCTTTTACTAAGGACAAATTACTAAGACTTTTAATGTAGAAAGATTCACCATTTGAAGTTCGAATAATAATAACTATTTTTTTTACTTTTTATATTGTTTATTTTTTACAATTTAGGACATGTAAAAGGTTTCATGATATGTTGCAAGGTTCAGAAAGTTTCTGGAGACTTCTTTCCCTAAAATCAGAATTCAGCAGGAACAAGAAATATTTTATATAAAATACTTATTTTTTTGGAATATTTTATATAAAAATGATTGCTTTGAAATATTTTATGTTTATTATGATTATTTATTTAAAATATTTTAGATTTATTATTTGATAAAAGAAAATATTTCGTTGAACTCATTATTTTCTTGATGTTGAATCAAATATATGAACTGTTTTATATTTAATATACAAATATTATTTTCTTGATATATTTTATTTTAAACTATGAGAACCCAACTTTGCCTATTAATTTATTAATTAATAAATGCAAACTTACTCAACCTAGAATTCAAGCTGCGAACATTTTTTCAGAGTTCCCCAGACAAACAGAGATTACTACTTCATAAACAGGGTGTCCCACGAAATTGGAAAAGTATAAAAAATTGTCTGTGGGAGAACTAGTAGTTTTATTATGAATCAAGGTTTTACGTCAATATTTAAGTACTTTTGATGTCTCCACCACTTGCCAATATTTTTCCTTCAGAAAACGTAAATTTATAGAATTAGCTGTTTTTTGAAAAAGCAAATATTTTTTCTTTTTCTTTTTTTGAAAATAGAATTTAATCATAAGAAACTTATTTCTAGAAGGATATAAATAATTTCAAGATTAGTTTTCCAGTGAAAATGTCGCAGAACCCTATTGTTGACGTGTTAACTTTTTTATCTGGTAGTAGATGGTAGTTTGTACGATACACAATGCTAACCTTAAACATTAATCTGATCAAATATGATGAAGTTATTCCTGTTATTCTTTCTAAAAATTGATAATTTTCTTCTGCTATTATCTTCAAAGCTAAAGCTGAAGAGTCAGACATACAAATCTTTCAATAGAGGGTAATTTTGAAATCACGTGTACATCCCCTTTAAATAGATCTTGTTTGCTGCAGTCATTCATGTTTGGAACAACTACCTACTCAGAGACTAGGATACGCCGGTCAGAAGATGTACCTAGATAGGTAGGTGTACGTATTTACTAGGTAACAGTTCAACCATTGTTCCGTTGAAAGCACATCTTCTATATATACTTTGCTCGTCTGTTTTGGTGTCTATTTGTTTGTATACAATAAACGTCAAAACGGCTGAACCGATTGGGCCCAATTTTTTTTGGGGAAGGTATGAATGATTAAAATTTCAAAAATTAGCCTCCAATAAAATTCGATAGTCATTCAATTTTTAAAATCCACGAAATTATTTGATAAATTCCGCAAACTTATTGTTCGTTTTTGTTTTACAATGTACACAAAGAAAAAATGTTCACAATTAAAATAGAAGATGCGGCTTGAAAGCTTAGTACTTAAAAAAAACGTTTTCTTTTTCATTAATTTTTCTTAAATTTTTTGTTTGCGTTCTTTATGTTTTGTTTATATTTTTTCTGAGGTTAGAGGTACGATCAACAATGTGAGAGANGAAAAAAATTTCTTAAGAATTCGTAAAATTACACTGGCAACCCAAGGCACTTTTTCAGCTAGTTATTTATATATTAGGGAGGAGGAGGAGGGGTTAGGAGTGTGGTCAACCTGTTGGAAGAGAGGAGTTAAAATGAGAAGGAATATTGTGGCCTCAAATTTTCAGGTAAAATTAGAAAGACCTAAAGGATCAGCATGCAAAGTGACTTTAAAACTGATCAGAGAACTCCGTGTGTTCATTTCGAAGTTGGTGTGTAAATTGCCAGAGGATTGTAGTGTACGATAGCGTAAAGTGTGAACTCAGTGTAGCTGACTTGAGAGAAATTTCTCGAAAATCACTTGTCCAACACGGTTTTTAAGATATAAAAGGAAAATATTTATTTTCTGCGAATTCTGGAAAGTAAATATTCAGATTTCTTCTATATATATAAATTTAGCTTGTCTGTCTGTTTGTATCCATTAAACGTCAAAACGGCTAAACTGATCAGGCCCAAATTTTGTGTGGTACCTCACGTGGACCCGGGGAAGGTTTATGAATGATCAAAATTTCAAATATTTGTCTCCATCAATATTTGATTTTCATTATATTTTTATCATTTGATCAGACAATGACAATAGTCACGCTTTACTCTAGATCAGCTAATCAGTCATTGACAATAGTTTCGTTAACGTCCTTAAATCAATTGATCAGACACCGACAATAGTTCCGTTTTCCTCTAGATCAGATGTTTAAGCACAGACAATTTTCATATTTTCCATAATTGGTTTTCCGTATAGATATCCCTATCCTCTCTTTTATCTCCAATTTCACCGAGAAATTAATATAAAAAAGTTATTTTTGACTTTCTTCTTTCTCCTTTTATGAATCACATTAAAGAATAAAATTAATCTTCGCTTTATTCATCTTTTTATATATATTCATTTCTTCATATTTATAAAAGGAGCACAGTGTAAACTGTACCCTGTACAATACATTGTACAGGTACAGTGTGTACATTGTACAGGTACAGTGTGTTCCAGTATGATGCCCAATTTATTTTCAACTGAAAGTTGTAATTTCACTTTTTAATATAAGGTTTTTACTCAATAAATATCCTATGCATAGAATTGAAAATTCCTTTTGTGGCCTGGCATATAAAGAGGAGTGGAGTTTCCTTTCAAATATTACTTCAATTTCTTTTTTCAAAGAACCAGGAATATGATTTTCAAGAAGATTTAAAATTTGTTAATGATTTTTCTCGTCCAAAACTATGCAGAAATGAACAGACACTTTACTAATGTGTATTTTGTTTAAATCGAATAAAATTAAATCGCTCTGTTCTGTGATGTACTGTACTGTACTGTACTGTACTGTACTGTACTGTACTGTACTGTACTGTACTGAACTGTACTGTACTGTACTGTACTGAACTGTGCTGTACTGTACTGTACTGTTACTGTACTGATGTACAGCTCTGTACTGCAATGTACTGTTCTAGGGCTGGAGACTGTACAGTAACAAGAACTGTCCTGTAGCTGAACTAAGTCCAACCCTAGATCTCAACTCTATCAAACAACAGTTGGGGGATTTCCCTCGTCTCTCACACAACGACGATCTCAAGATAGATTGGGACGACAAGGTAGGTTGAAGACGACATCTTATTCATACAATGTAAATGTAAAAAAAATTATCCAATGAGGATTTCTCTCAAGGTGAAAGCAAAATTTTGCACAACATTTTATGAAAATGAGAAAAAATGCACATTGCACATTCTTTTATAAATTGATATAATTCAGGGGCTGATACAAACAAGTCTGACCCTATTTTACGATTTTATTCATTTAATGTCCCTTGTTAGGGGAGGCATTTTATGAAGAAAAGGGCCTCCTTATTTATTTTGTATATTCATGGCGACAATTCTGAAAATTACCAAATTAAAATAATGAAAATATTAATAATGAAATATTTGCATTATAATGGTAATGATAAAGATAAAAATATTTATATTAATAATATTAAAACTGTTTTAGTATCTTGTTCTCTTTCATTTCTTCCGTGGAGAAACAGAATCCTGCACTATCAGACTCTGGGATATAGAGGTAAACTCCTTCCTTTCCAGTTAGGCTTAAAGGGACTGTTCACCTTTCAGAAACAAATATTCATAAAAATATAATTTGAACCTTTACGTAAAGATAAGCATTTCCGATTCATAACTTTTTCCATTGTTTTTAAAGCTGAAATCCGCAAGAACTTTTATCGGAAAATCATAATTAAAAAAGTCAATTTTCAAAAACGAAAACATGGCCATCACACTCATTCTTTGTCATAAAATTATCTTATTTTAAGGGCAGTGATTATGGAAAACAATTTTCATCCACAAATTTTTTCCACTTTATCTTTTATTCTTTATTCTTTATTTTGTATTTAGGACGAACCTAAATTTTTATACGAGGTGGAGAAAGGAATTGAATGTATAACAGACAAGGTAACATCAAGAATATTATTTATTCATTTCTTATGTAATGTGCCGTGGACCGCCCCCCNAAAACAAAGGGCATTTACTTGTATTAGATCTTGGAAAGGGACTATGGCAGTTTTTAAAAAAAGTGGGGCAGTGTGAGAATTATAACTCTTATTGCAGACTAGACGTAAAGATTTTTTTATATATATATAGATAACCTAACCCAAACCCGAAAAAGTATGTATGGTTGTCGTATGGGTTTTCAGCGTACGAAAACTTTCGTATTTTTTCGCGAAAATAATTTTGCGAAAAAAAAGCGAAAACGATGCGGAATTTAGTGAAAAAGAACTGGAGTACAGGGTCTTTGTTTTGTAAAATGGTACTTTACTAACATCGAAAACATGTCTATAACTGTGGTGTTTTTGTTTAGTTTACGATAGCAAATACTTTTAAGAAAACCCTTCAGAACATTCTAGAGTTGTTTGATCAAATGAATTTGTTTTTCTTATTTTTTTAACAAACAACTATTTTTATGCCCCTTTTTTTTCTACGCATCATTTGTCCTACACATCATTTGTCCTACACATCATTTGTCCTACACATCATTCGTCCTACACATCATTCATCCTACACATCATTTGTCCATCACATCATTTTTCCTAACATCATTTGTCCTACACTGCATTCGTCCTACACATCATTCGTTCTACACATCATTCGTCCTACACATCATTTGTCCTACACATCATTTGTCCTACACATCATTTGTCCTACACATCATTCGTCCTACACATCATTCGTCCTACACATCATTCGTCCTACACATCATTTGTCCTACACATCATTTCTCTAACAAATAATTTTTCCTACACTCCATTCTTCCTGCACATCATTCGTCCTACATCATTCGTCCTGCACATCATTTGTCCTACACATCATTTGTCCTTCAATCATTCGTCCCACACATCATTTGGCCTTCACATCATTTTTCCTACACATCATTTGTCCTACACATCATTCGTCCTACACATCATTTGGCCTTCACATCATTTGTTCTACACTTTATTTGTCCTTCACATTATTTGTCCTTCACATCATTTTTCCTACACTTCATTTGTCCTACACATCATTCGTCCTACACATCATTTGTCCTTCACATCATTTGTTCTACACTTTATTTGTCCTTCACATTATTTGTCCTTCACATCATTTGTCCTTTATATCATTTGTCCTTCATATCATTTGCCCTTCATATCATTCACCATTCACATCATTCGTCCTTCACCTCATTCGTCCTTCACATCATTCGTCCTTCACATCATTCGTCCTTCACATCATTCGTCCTTCACATCATTTGTCTTTCACATCATTTGTCCTCTACAATCATTGTAGAAAGTGGAAAATATCCTTTTCACTCAAAATTTTTTGTCATACAGTGAAAATATAAATTTGTTTTAACAATCTTTATTATCTTACAGGTGTCGGTTCACGCGGGTTATGTGGTGATAGTTCCATCTTGGCCGCTAGAGGCGGGGGCGCTAGTGATGACATTGGATATAAATAACAAGATGGAGGTCAGTCTCTTAGATAATGATTCAAGGAACCTAAAATGTTATATAGTACGTATAGGAAATTGATTATCAGTTATGGAGAGCTGATTAGAATAGTGTGTGTTTAGTTTTTACCAGTGCTTAGGATCCGGATCCAAGGGGTAAAATATCAAGCAAAAACTGCAAAAAAAAACTTTTTTACTCCTAAACCCTAAATTTGAACTTTTGAAAAAAGGGAGGTTATAAAAAGTTCCTCATTTCTGAATTGGTTTAGGATAAAAATAAGCGAAAAAAATAAAACAAACAATTTGAAAATTATTTTTTTTGAAAAATTCAGTAAATCTTAAGGAAATGACCTGGATCAGAATCCGGATCCATTTTTTTTCCAGTGCGGATCCAGGATCCGGATCCGCATCAAAATTAAATGGATCCTAAGCACTGGTTTTTACATTGACTTTGCCTAGTGATGGGAAAAAATTTAATTCGTTTTAATAAGCTGAATAGTTTTGGACTAAGATTCCACAAATATCAAGGAAGTTTTACAAATTTTAAATTTTTCTTTTTTTCAACATTTTCTTGCCTTACACAATGCCAAATGTTTGACTTTGAGAGAAGAAAAAAGTCAAACTTTGACCTTGGGAGTAAATGACTTCCAAATTGTTTTACCTTGAGAGAAAAGAATTGCCAAATTTTTTTACCTTGAGAGAAAATATTGCCAAATTTTTTTACTTTGAGAGAAAATAATTGCCAAATTTTTTCACCTTAAGAAAAAATAATTGCGAAATTTGTTTACCTTGAGAGAAAATAATTGCCAAACTTTTACCTTGGGAGAAAATAATTGCCAAATTTTTTTACTTGAGAGAAGCTAATGGCAGAAGTTTTTTGGGTAGTTTTTCCATTATATTTTCTCATATTTGCATATTTTAATAAAAGCAAACATGGAATACAATTTTGGGATGTTGGAACCCTCACCAGTTCAGATTATTTGTGTGGAGCCTGGATCAGTCCAAAACCCTTAAAATTTGTAATAAAAAAACGAACCCAGTTGTTGCCAATCTCTATTCATACAGTTATATTATGTTCTGCTAGTCTTGTAAGAAATTTCAAGCCTTGTTTTCAATCTTGAGCTGTCCATAAACGTCATAGTACTAGGTAAAAAATCCCCCCC
>NW_019396450.1:0-28968 GCF_000591075.1 Eurytemora carolleeae | reverse complement strand
CCCCCCTCCCCACTAGAAAAAGTCCTGCCAACGCTTTAAATCAAGATAAGAACATTTTACGAATTCCTTAATCGATTGGAGGCAAATCTGTCAAAAGGGTTTTTGAGCAATGATAGAGATCACCACTTTTTACATTCAGATTTAAGGGATTTAAAAGTTTTTATCTAGGCCCTAGTGATCTGTAGAGCCCCTGACTGGAGGGTTATTGTTACCTCTCTACCAGATTGTACTCTGTTAACGGAAATCAGTCTTACTCAAGTATCTATCAGCTTTGAGTGTCAGCAAATTAGGTAAATTTTCCCCTTTTAAGAGATGATTATTGTTATTGTTATTGTTATCATTATTGTTATTGTTAATGTTATTGTTATTGTTGTTGTTATTGTTATTGTTATTGGTATTGTTATTGTTATTGTTATTGTTAAAGTTATTGTTATTGTTATTGTTATTGTTATTGTTATTGTTATTGTTAATGTTATTGCCATAGCTATTGTGATTGTGATCGTGATTTTTATCGATGTTATGGTTATTGTTATTGTTATTGTTATTATTGTTATTGTTATTGTTATCATTATTATCATTATTATCATTTTTTTCATTATCATCACCATTATCATTAATATCCTTAATATCAATATTATTATTATTATCATTATTATCATTATTATCATTATTATCATTATTATCATTGTTATCATTATTATTTTTGATGTTGTTGTCTCATACGCTGTTGCTAATAATATTGTGTTGTTATACATGTGTAATGATTGAATTTTATCAATTGTAAAAGAAAACCATTCATTATTTTTTAATATTTTAGTATTTTTTAAACTAACTTTTGAATGGCGAAAACTTTAAATTTGACTCTCTCCGTCCTGTACTTAGATTGTTAGATTCAAGTGACTTTATTTATATTATCTCATTTAGAATGTAAGTCATTTTTATGCTTGACTCTTTAAGAATTCTTAATTATTAATTGTGGTGGTCTTTTCTAATTTACTTTTTTCTGCAGATAGCATTGGGGAAAATTATCATTAATAAACCCCCGTAAACAATAATAGAAAAACGACAATATATTTTATAACATTAATCTGAGGCCGAATTTAAAGAATTTGAGCCGTGGCTTAAATTTAAGACGCGACTCTAAAATGACTGGTTTCACTTAAAATTGTAGTCAATGTTTCAATATTTAAGCCGCGGCGCTCAATTGAAACTGGTTTTGGTGGATTTGAGACGCGGCTCAAATTTATTAAATTCGGACTCAGATAAAGGTTTAAAGGGTACTGTTGTGAATTGGACTTGAAATTACACCGACACTCCTTAAAAGGTCCTTGCTCTACTAAAGTATAATGCATCAGGTCGTACAAGGATACTGCTGTGGTTCTGTTTACCAAGATTAAGCAGGGTCAGGACTGCTGCCTAGTTACCCTTGATGTAGGAGATATTGAAACCAAGGTGCGGTCCACTCATGCAACAAAATATATTACAGGTAAATAAATGTTCAGAAATTTTAGATATGTCCTATTTCCAGCATATCGTGTTTAGAAAAAATGTTGGTTTGATTTCTACAGTAAAAAAAGAATATCTTCCTAATTATTCCGTGATGCAAAAAAAAACGATATTTTGGTAGAAAACCCACCAAATGTTTTAGTGAGCACTGAGCAGTCCCTTTAATTTCAACATTTTTATCTTTAAAGTTCTTCGGAAGATAATGCAATATAAAAAACGGAAGATTTTACTTTTTTTATTTTAATGAAATTTTTGAGAATTTCAATTTTAGGATTTGTCTTTGGTTTATATTTTCTGTACAATTTGTTGAATTTAAAGATTGTTTAGAACAGTTTCTAGAAAAGTTCATCAAATAATATTCAGTGTTAAATGATACCTTCTCCTTAATCCAGAAACGTAAACCCTTTGAAATGGACTGCACTCTGCAGTGCCCTAAAATCCGGATCCACAAGATTTATCTTTCTTCATGTGGATTTACAGATCCAAATTCTATTAAAAAAAACGTTCAACCAAAGGAGACAAAAAAAAAGGTTTGCTCTGAAAACACAATTCTCAAGTGTTGACTCATTAGAGACTTCTGAATCTAAGATATCTAATTCATCAAGAATGCTTTGACTTTCTTATAATAAATATTTTTTTCTCTCGGGTCTGTCCTAGAACACGATTTCTGGACAATTCTGACCTAGATTTAACTATTTTCAACAACAAAATATTTATTTTGTATTATTTAAGGGTTAGGTTGGGTTAGGAAACTTTCTGGGCTGAGCGCTTCGAATAGGACAGGCTAGGGGGCCGAGCGCTGCGACCAGGACAGACCTTCAAATTTAACAATTTTCAACAAAATTAGTATATACTTAGAGTTTGGTAAGGTTAAGACACATTCTGGGCCGAGTGCTGCGGTTAGCATAGGCTAGGGGGCTGAGCACTGCGACTAGGACAGGCTAGAGGGCCGAGCACCGCGGCTAGGACAGGCTTGGATGCCAGGCGCTGCGGCCACATGACCAACTCAATATGTTAAATTGAGATGCATGTACAAAATTGATAGGAGGCGGCGGAGGGAGGGGGGTCAAAAAATCGTTCTCTTAGAAATCACCGTTCTCTCTTTCAAGAAAAGATAACTCCGTAAGTTTAAAGATTGTTGAATTACAAAAACACGATTGAATTCAAATTAAAGACACCGACTGTATCTCGCCCTGGTTAGTTTAGGGCGTGCCTACAATAAAAATGTATGACATTGGGAAAGTTAATAATACAACTTTAAGAAAAGAAAAACTCATTTTTTTCCAGGACGGACCCTGGCGCTAATAATCAACGGAATGGTTTAATTTTTATTAATTTTTTCCAGATGTTGCTTTGTACACGGATCCGGAGGAGATCTACCTGGTCAGGAAGGACGGGACAGTCATTATGTTCGACGCGAACAATCTCAAGGAGGAGGTCAAGATAGGGGACTCTCAAGTGGTAAGTGGGATATCAAGGGTTTGTATATGCACAAATGCACAACCCCGTCTCTCCCTCCCCCCATTTCCTACCTAGACTTGCTGGAACTCCCTCCCCCTTGGCGTCTGCTCATACTGCTACCTGTATTTGATTAATATTCCGGCGTAGAGGTCACTGAGTCTGTAGAAACCCGAGAGAAAACAGGGTTTCAGCTGATACAACACTAACTACATGTATAGCGCCTCTGAGAAATATCATTAAAGGGAGTGACCGGCTATGTAAGGTAGTTGAACTGAGGACGCAGTGTTGTGGAAAACTTCTTTAGGATTCAGTTGAGACATATTAAACTTTTTATTTGAAAAAGTTAAATATGTCTCAACTGAATCCTAAAGAAGTTTTCTACAACACTGCGTCCTCAGTTCAACTACCTTACATAGCTGGTCACTCCCTTTAAAATCCTCAACTACCTTATTCCGCTTGTACTTAAGAGACCGTTCACTTACTTGGGTAATTTCATGTTAAACTAATTAGCCAATTTATAGCTATTTATTGGTCTTAATTGTCAAAGATATTTTGAATATGATTTAACAAATTAACACGTTTATACAATGACGACTCTCTCTCTCAGACAAACCGGTTTCCGAGATTTCGACTCTTCAATAAATCACAGGGATTCCTGAGGAAGCAGGGAAACGTATCAAACTGTCAAATGTTTAAAATAAGTTATATTTTGAAAATAGACAATTAAAAAAATAATTTTAAAAATTAAAGATATCTACAATTAACTATTAGATACAACAATTCAATGTAATATTTAAAAAAAAAAAAAAATCCATTACTATGACAAAAAGCATCAAATAGTGTAAATGCAAAGGTAGCATACCTTTGCGCTGGAATTCTGAATAATAAATAGGCTTTTTCTCAGGCCAATACCAATGAATAGCTTATAGGCTATTTAGTTAATCTTCAAAGTACCCAAATAAATGAACGGTCCCTTTAAGTACACCTACATATAGTGTGGTGAGACAGGCTCTACCCTGGATTGATGAGGGACTGTTTTATTCATATATTTATTCACAGTCTATTTTCTTTCTTAATAACTCTATTTGAGAATGAATTTGATAAATCTTAGACTGATACTGAATATTGATTATACTAATAATGGTACTAATGATGGTACTAATGATGATACTAATGATGATACTAATGATGATTCTAATGATGATAATAAGGATGATTCTAATGATGATACTAATGATGATACTAATGATGATAATAATGCTGATACTAAAGATGATAATAATGCTGATAATAATACGGATAATAATGCTGTTACTAATGATGACAATAATAATGATTCTAATTTTGACACCAATGATGACAATAATAATGATTCTAATTTTGACACTAATGATGACAATAATGATGACAATAATAATGATTCTAATTCTGACATTAATGATGATACTAGGATCTGGATCGAGTAATGAGCTGTGACTATCAACTGTTTGTAAATGGTAAAGAGCAGATCTGTGTAGTTCAATCGGCCCCGGAGTATAGGCTAGGCAGAAATATATGTGTTTACAGGTTAGATATATTTCATAGTTCAGGGGTATATAATGTCTTGCAAAATTTTTCTACTTTAGTGGGTATTTTTTTTAGAGGTTTATGGACTGAACCAGGGGGGGATAAATCATTTATAGGAGAAAAAAAATTAATTTTGGGGTAAAAATAATCAGAAAGGATGGCAAAAAAAATAAAGATGTTCTAATAAGAATTTTGTCCACCCTTTTTAAAAAAAATCATCGGCCGAAGATTCCACCACTCTACAGACGAAGGGTTACTTGAAATTCCGCGCACAGTCCCTTCAACGATATAATAAGTAATTATTTTACTAGTTACCTTGGTCAGCTGATGTATGAGATACAATTAGATCTTCTTGTCTATGGCCTTAGCAGGTACAATACGTATATTGTCTATCAAATGTTCGCTGAAAGTGACCCCCCCCCCCTTCCTCTGAAAAAAGCGCAACAATCTGTGACTATAGATCTATCTAAACCCGACCTAAACCAACCTGGAATGAAATAATCCCAAGGGGTTGCTCTTTATCAGAAGAACGGTTATTTTTTCTAATTTGTTTAAACTTATTTATAAATGATTTGGATGATAAAGAAACTTTAAAGAATTGCGTCTAACTCTGATGTTTTATTCCATAAAAAGATAAAAAGTTTAAGTTTGAAATGTGAAAGGTTTATCCCAGATCAAAATGCTGACTAAAAAAATATTGTAAAGTAAAGTTTCTCCTTCTTTTGGCGAATATCTCATTTTTGATGCACTGAAACCTGTTTATCTTGAGTTCAAGTAATTGTTAACCAATAGAAAATGATCAGTATCAAAAGTTGCATAAATTTTCAAGACTGTTGACCTCAGTGTTGCAACTCCTTGGACTTTCCTTTTACCTGATTTGCACAACTTTTTTTCGGAGCACTAGACATTTTGCAACCATAAATCATTAGTTTTTAAGAAATAATCTGCACAAGTCTCAACAAATTTAGCGGG
The DNA here is from genome assembly GCF_000591075.1 of Eurytemora carolleeae. NCBI lineage: Eukaryota > Metazoa > Arthropoda > Copepoda > Calanoida > Temoridae > Eurytemora > Eurytemora carolleeae. Next base: position 23,463 of record NW_019396450.1, on the reverse strand, counting down.
AGAGGTTTTTCCTATGTACTACAAAAAAATACCGAACATGAAAATTGAACGAGTTATACCCATATTTTTACTTGAAATACTTCAATATTTTTCCATTTTGTAAATTGGTTTGAGTTTTTAAGTTATTTGCTACAGCCATGTTCAATTTGTGTAAAAAAATACTTTTGTAAACCTGTTGTAGAATTCCTAGAAAATAAAAGAATTCGTAGAAGAAAACTTTTTTGTTTCTTGAAAATGATTTATGTTTCACCTAAACTAAACTAAATAGTGATACATTGAACAATCCACATTTGTTATATTGTAAAAATGCATCGATCATTTACTGCATTGTACTGTACTGTACTGAACTGTAATTTACTAAACTGTACTTTTCTGTACTTTTCTGTACTGTATATTACTGTACTGTACTGTACTGTACTGTACTGTACTGTACTGTACTCTACTCTACTGTACTCTACTGTACTGTACTGTACTGTTCTGTACTGTACTGTCTTATATTGTAATAATGTACTGTGAAGGGATGAATCTGTGTGTATCTACACAAATGCCGCGTTCCTGGCTGTAGCAGACTCTAAACGTCTTGTCCTCTTTAACGTTAAGACTGGGAAGTTCGTTGGGATAATCTATATACCCTGTCATCTAGAGAAAATTAAAGGTATTCTATAACTTTATAGTAGCAGGGGGGGGTTAATCCTTCTAAATATATACCCCGTTCAAAGGTTTATAATGATATATGTTGTAGGTAAGGAGGAGAAGGATTGTATGTTTGAGCAGACTGGTTTAGGATTGTTCGTCTTCGATGAGAACCGACTCATCGCTGTCCACGACTACGAACGAAGTTTCCCCGCTGTCCTGGATATTTACAAATTTTGGTGATTTCAACTCCAGAATGGATTTTTACAAATATGCATGCATGAAAACGAATTATACCCTGTCAATGAAAATGCATGATTATGTCGGAAAATTAACTTTTCTGAGGAGAGGGAGGAGGTAGGCGTTTGTGCAATTAAAAATCTTAATAAAAATACTTAATATAATTAAAATAGGCAAGTTATATAATTTCGAACGAATGAAAAGCCACAAAATCTTTCAACCCCTTTGGGATTTTATCAAATTAAGTTTACAAATGCGTCATCTCTAAAGCATGAAAGTTATACATTTACGAAAAAAAATTCATTTGGATTTTGAAATTTAGGAAGAAAAAACTCCTCGAATCGATCACAAACTTAAGCAGGAATGAACAGTGGGCAAATAATACATTTTTATCCTGCATCTCCTGTGATTTCTATTTCATTGTCAGTCGGAAATCTCTTCTCATGAACATAAATAAATAGTTCAATACTTATTTGGTTAATCAAACAAATCCATGTATGCCAATTTATATCTAAACAATAAATAAAAATGTTTTTAACTCTTTTGGATTATCAGTATGTTAATTTTATACCAAATAAACATTTATGACGAATGTCAGAATTGTGAGAAAAGCACAAAATAAAATTTTGAATTAGTTTCTTTTTTTTAGTTTTACAGATTTGTCAGGAAAAGGTTTTTTCCGAGTTGGAAATTAATGATATTATGTTGAACCAGATAATTACAAAATCGGCTGTATGTACACTGTATATACACTGTGTTGTATAGTATGTTCACTGTACAGTGTTGTATGTACACTGTACAGTGTTGTATGTGCACTGTACAGTGTAGTATGTACACTGTACAGTGTTGTATGTAAACTGTACAGTGTAGTATGCACACTGTACAGTGTAGTATGTACACTGCACAGTGTAATATGTACACTGTACAGTGTAGTATGTACACTGTACAGTGTAGTATGTACACTGTACAGTGTAGTATGTACACTGACAGTGAAGTATGTACACTGTACAGTTTACAACTTCAAGAAAATAATAATCTTAACTTAATGCACATTGTACATTGAACGTGTACCAGATGATTAATATCGAAACTGGAGTATACAGTGTACGAATACATTACAATTTTACAACAATTATACTTCCTAATCACAAAATTAAACATATGTACAAAGAATATGTTTACAGGATAACTACAATAAGATAATAAGATAAGAAGATAATTACAATAATTACAATATTAACTGTAGCAAACACTGTACATGCTTGTAACTGGATTGTAAAGTGTACAGTAACCGTAGTGTACATTGTACACGATAATTACAATATTAATTGAATTGAATATATTGTACATTATTGCAACTGAAGTATACATTGTACATGATAATTACAATATTAATTGAATATAGTGTACATTATTGTAACCGTAGTGTACAGTGAACAAGATAATTACAATATTAACTTAAGTGTGCTATGATAACTGTACAGGGTAGTTACCATGTTAAGTGTACAAGTTTAATTATTTGAGAAGATTAAATCATTAGTTTGCAAGTTTGTGCACTTTTTAAAAAAGTATTCTAACTTTGTCCTTCACAGGGTGAAATAGAACTCATTTTAATTCCATTTCTGATAATCGTTTTTTGCGCTATCTCAACTTCAGGTTTTTGACATTTTGGCATTTTAGTTTTTCAAGTCAAGCATCTTTGGTAATAGAAGAAATGACGACAGCAATTTAAAAACCATTTTATAGAAAATCCATATTTAAGAATTCAAAAAAATATAAAGCTTTTACTGGTCTCGAACGTAGAGTTGTAATTTCAAGACTTTCTTCTGTTTTTTTCTTGTCGTGTTATCCTATATTTTTTAAACCGTAGATTGCAGGGTATCCGTTTCTTTTTTCTTAAATGGTCATAAGACATGTCTAAAAAATAAAGCCTTCTAAGTATTCTCTGTGACTGTTCTGGTTTATTTTTGACAAGAAATCCGATAAAATTCATTTTAAATTATTATCTTATCCTACCAAAGATGCCAGAATTGACCAAACTAAAATGCTAAGCCAAATAAGAAAAAAATTAACATCTTTTTTTCGTTGGAATTAGGTTTCGAAAAGCTTGAAATTGTTTGCTAAAACATTTAAAAAACATTATGATCTAAAACAAGGTTTTATCCAAATAGATTATCAAGTACAATAAGTGGCAACAGAGGAGCCAATTATACACGACGTCACAAGTGACAAATATAACAAGGAAACGAAATTTTCTCACATAAGGTGACATGTTTCCCAAGATTGAATAAAAATGTGTAAACACAGAGTTGCACTTATTTTACTGTAAGAGAAGCACTATTATTAATAATTTTGTCGGACACAAAAACTAAGTTGACACTTGTGACGTAAGAAAACAGCTGTACTGAGAGTATGCAAATTCTACGTTGTCTATTGCACTAGAATCTATTTGGTTTTAACAAAGTAATTACATGTCAGGGATGGGAAATGGGGGTTCGTCCTCCCCACTCTCCAGAAATGTCTAACCTTTGCTCGCAATGTTTCTAAAGAGCTGTAAAATGTGCGTGCGCATTGCGCAAAGCCTAAGCCTTTTGCCTATATCATGCTCGCATTGATTCCTACTTTCATAACATTTTTTTTAGGATATTTTAGGATACGTCCAGGTGCATCCTCTTTAAAAAAAGTTATTTAGAAATCCGCTTGCAGTCCTTTTAAGAGGAGACATATTGCATAATATTAGAAAATTGCATTTTTCATTTTCAGATAATCCACTATTGATAGGTGCTGTCACCACCAATCTTTTTACTTAATATTATCAATATACAGGGTTACCCACAAAGGATGAGACTTCAGAGACGACTGTACGGAGTTTATACTGTGTTTTCTTATATTCATGATTCCCTGCAACTGTAAACTCATTTCTTTCTTTTCCAAATTATTAAATAACCCATATACAGACCTTATACGAGACAGAGAACTTAATTACAACTGAGGAGTGCCATATTTTGAGAGTTTCAGGTCGTCTTCACAGTCTCATCCTTTGCGGGTAATTCTGTATGCAATAAGAAAGGGCATCATTTTTGATTTTAAACAATAAAAGGTTTTTTTCTGAAATTCGATGTTTTACAAGAATCATAATTCAAAATGGTATTTTTTTTTAATCCGCAAAATTTATACTACAAAAGACACAAAACAATAATTTACCCAATCTGTTTTAATTTTTGCAATGTTTCTAGTCCGAGTGAATGGAAAAATGTTGCACAATTCAATACAAGCAAACCTTTAAGATCTTCATTGGATAATGATAAAATTTTGGAGTCTCAGATAAAAAATCTTAATTCTTCGGGTCTCCGATGAAAATCTTTAGGGTCTCCGACAAAAATAAAAAATTAGTAAGTCTCCAATGAATATCTCAGGTCTTCAAGAAAGATTTGGAAGCTTCCAAATGAAAACACAGACTCACAATTTGTTGAGTATATAGAGAAGGTATACCAATAGTCTTATACCGGACATCACAATTCAGAGATCACATTTAAAGATCTTCTTTGATCATGGCTGTTAATGGAGCGCGACTGAAAGGTTAAAAGGTGCACGACTGAAAAGTTAAAAGGTGCGTGACTGAAAAAATCTTTCCAATTAATATCTATTTCTCTCTCTCAGTGTATCCTAAAAAATGACAAAAATCTCGATTTTTGACAATTTGGTTTCTTTGATGAATTAAAATCTGAAACAAAATCTCTGGTAATATTGAGATTATGAGCAAACAACGAAGTTGATTGAATTTAGAAATGTTAGTTCACGAAGTCTAACTGTTTGAAACAATCCTAACATATTGTTTGTTATATCGAATTTATCGAAAGAATTTTGTTCGAAACTGCGTTCAGAATATTGGGGATATAAAAGAATTTTACATATCCCTACCATCATGTTTATAATTTCGCACAGCTTGTTTTTGTCATGTCGTAATGATCTAGTTAAAAAGGAATATGGTCTTTGCAACCAACTCTGATGTTTTATTCCTTATATCTTTGCAACTCGTGTTGTAGACCTTATATATTTCAAACTAAGCATTTTTTTAGATCGAATAATCTTAGCTTGAAATATCAAAGGTTTACACCATCCGGTTGCAAAGATATGGGGTTTAGAAAATTTGAGTTTGTGGCAAAGGCTCAATTTCTTTTAGGTTTCTTTCTAACAATGTACTCCATGCAAGGTTTTTCTCCAGGTTGCTTACTCTCGATGCGGAAAATGTCGACTGCAAAGTAGCCCGCGTTTCGTTAACGGTTAGTTACAACCGTTAAAAATAAAAGCTTCAGGTAGCCGTTTATTCTAAAGATAAGAACGGAACGTTCGCTTAGTTAACGGCATTTAACGTTTTTTTAAATTATGGTTAGTTACCAATCTCAATTTTATCAACGATGTTAACGCAAAATTTTCAATACTCATTAAAGGCTCCAGTCGTTAACGGTCTATTACATTATTAACGGCGCAAAGCGAAGAAAAAATCTACAATGGCGCAGCCGTTAACGGTCTATTTCAGTATTAAGGACGCAAAGCACCTAAAAATCGTTAACGGTTATAAAATCGTGAACGGTGCAGCCGTTAATGGTCTCTTGTAGTAATAACTGTTTTAACAGTTTGTTAAATCGTTAACGGCACTAGCAATTGAACTATATTTATCCTTTTCTTGGATAAATTACGTCAAACATAGAAATCCAACGTATAGAAATCACTAGGTATAGCAACGAGGCGTATTTTCCGGGAGAACATTTTTTGAGAAATTAAATAATCAATGTAAAGTAGATATAATTTTTATAAAATCCCTTTATTTAAATGGTAACACGGAATTTTATGAAATTGCATTAGCATTACTGGAGAACTTTTTTTTATATTTTTGAGATTTTTTTTTGTGAAAATAAAACGGTACATATCATTTTCATAAAATAGATTTTTTTAAATAGTAACACGCAATTTTATGTAACCATATAATGTTGTCAGTACATAATAAAATCTGGGGGACCTTAAACACATAGAGAGCAGAGACCGTTCTCTCCATAATAATGTTTGAACAGTGGTCGTAAAGTTCACGTACTTTAAGGGACGATAGTTTGGCCGTTAGATGTTTCACGTAAAATTCTTATCTGATAGATAGATAATTCATACGAGAGACATCTGGCGGTTAAACTATCGTCCCCTAAAGTACGTGAACTACACGACCACTATCTATAGAGAGAACGGGCACAGTACAAATGTACATATTAATCTAGTTAGTTGTATAGTGTCTGTATGTAAATATGGACAAGGAAGAAGTTAATATAAGGAAAACGAGACAGTTTGTTACTTCAGGATTACAAGTGTCATCAATATTCTTGTACAAATCCTAATACGGATTCTAGACCTACGTAAGTAAATGTTAATTTTTACATAATTTTAATTTATGAAATTTTAATTTATGCCTCTTGGGAGAGCTAGGGGCGGGGGGTTTAATCTGTTTCCTGGTGACAGATTTACTTTCGGAAACCTGAAATTTTGGAATATTAAATCGAAACAAGAGGTACATTTATAAATTGTACAGGGTGTCCCACAAAATTTTGCAGTATGGGTATTGGATATACTTAGGGACAAATTTTCTTTGAATTCTTATAATCCAGGTGATATTGGAAAGCTCTATTTTTTAGTTATTATTACATTTTTTCTAGAACTCATGCTTCTTTGTTACAACCACTTCTGTGAGTATAAGTCGAAAACTAAACCCTGGTTTTTTAAATACGAAAATCTCTAAACCTTTTTTATAATTTAATAATTTATATACAAAGGAAAATAGAATATATAGAATCTGTGAGATGTATTTTTTTCTTCGACTAAAAGAAGTGGTCGTGACAAAAAATATAAGGCCTAGAAAATTCAAGTTTGAATAACTGAAAAATTTTGGTTTCAAATAAAAGATTGTTTGTAAAAATTGAACGAAAGTTTCCCTCCCAGTACCGAATATCCCTACTGTAAAGTTATTTTTCGCACTCCCTGTGTCAGTTGTTTTTTAGCCATTTTTTTGTGGAAATTAAAGGAAACGGGGCTGGTGCGGGGGAGGGCTTACATTGTTTGTCACCGATTAGGACACCTCAGGAACTAGTTTTAAAATAAACCCAATAACAAAGATTGAAAGTCTTAGTAGTTCTGAAATATTTTTTTCTAAATTAAATGAATGCAAAAATGTGATTTTATATAATTTCTAAAAATTAAGCATCCACTATTGCAGAGACTGGGGTGTATTTGAAGGTTTGCCAGGCTTTGATTTTTTACCTTTACGGCCTAGGTTTCTAGTTTTATTTTGAAGGAGTATATGAAAAATTCAAAAAGATTTTCCATCTATTTCATCTACTTTCCAGAGAGCCATAAATTCAAGGAAACCTAATCAATGAAAAGATTAATAATTACTTTATATTTTGAAATGTTTGAACTGGAAATGTACTATAAGATCAAAAGAAGGCTGCAAAGCGTTAGTTATAACAAGTTGCAAAAAGAAAAAAAATGTCGCAGAAAGACTAAAGTGTCTAAGGTAAGAATAAAGTGTCTTAGAACATAATAAAGTGTCTCAGGGAAGACATGAAGTATCTTAGAATATAATAAAGTGTATCAGGGAAGACATGAAGTATCTTAGAATAAAATAAAGTGTCTCGGAAGAATAACCTCCGTTCCGTTAACGAAACTTTGCCCAGCCCTACTCCAAAGTAATGGACTATAAACTCCCTAATTGAGGTCTTGAATCCCTCTATAATCAGTGACAGTCATTTTTGGATTTCACTTTCCATTACTTAGAAGACGACATTTTCCGTAAATATGACATAGAAAAGTAAGCAACCTTGCTTAACAACCTTGACGCTCTGTGTTTATTGTGTAAGTATGTTATTATGCAAAGTATTATGAATAATCCTAAAACAAGATAAAATAAAGAGTTCGGGATTCAGGAACTAAATAACAGTAAACTTAAATATATTAGATGCATATTTATATATAGATAGGAACAGGAATATAATCAGAAAATATGGAAACAGTGTTTAGAAATATAACAGGGAGTTTTTAGAAATATAATCAGGAAACATTTTTCATTACACATAAAAACCAAGATTTGAAAAATCTGTTCTGTATGGTGCAGGCTCGTTCACTTTATAGAGGAGACACGGTCTGCATAGCGGAGGCTTGGTCTGTAAAGTGGAGGCTCGGTTTGCCTAGCAAATCTGGGAGGCTCGTGTCTGCATAGCAGAGGCTCAAGGCGTCTGGGGGTTCACTCCCTCACTCTACATATCAATTGAATTAAGATAATAACACCAATGAATTTTCCCTCCGTATACCGGCCGGAAAAACTCGCAATATTCATTGAAAAAATGTTTCAACAATATTTTCTGTTTATTGTTTTGAAGGTATCTTTTATCCAGCCTAGGTATTAAGACAAGAAAAGTTAATTGAGGTTGCATATTCTCTGCGTACATATTGATTCCAGTTCTCTCTGGGCGGTGTATTTGTAAACAAGAATAGATGCATCTGTGTTTGTTTAGTATCCGAGGAGAGGGGAAAAGCATTTAATTTTGATACTTTTGATGATTCACATAATAGTTTTCTATGACCAGAATACTTCATTCATTTTTTTATATGAAAGATGGATCCCATGTCTGGCTGAGACATCCGTCTTGTGTTTACATTACCGCCCAGAACTCTCTGAAATAACTATCTTTTCATTATAATTCTATGTATTCAACCACTAATGGTCTGAATTCAAACCAAAGCTATTAAATGTCGTATCTGAAGCGTTTTTAACTTACAAAAAGTTGGATGTTTTCCTGTTTTTACAGTGAGCACCAGAAAATAGTGAATTATTTAACATAAGACACTACAAACCAAGAAAATACAGCAGCATTTTGCCAATTATTCTTTATAACGTTCTAAAAACAAGCATTTTTGCAATTTTTATGTCTAGGGATACAAAAAAAGTTTTGATTGCTGAGGTAAAACCAAAAAGCCAAGGCATTACGACACTTTAAAATCAAGGTTGTCTAAAAAATGTATGACTATGTTTCAGAAATATCTATATCTCAGTGAAGCAAGAAATGCGCAAGTTCCTTTTGCAGAGAACCCGCAAATGAAAACAAACAGTCTAAAGAAACCAAAACATGTAAACCTAATTCATACTTGATCAGACAAAGCTTTTTCCATGGAGGGTCCTAGAAATTACGCTTACAACAGCATTTAAGTATCTTATTGATTTAAAATCTCACGCTATTTTGTATCAAAATATTCCATACAGATAGGAGCGTGGCAATAAAAGAATTGGTTCTTTTGATATTCATATATCTTGTGTCATTTTATTACCTTAAAAGATTAAACAAGTTTTAAACTGAAATGCACATAACTCTCAATATATTCTTTTTCGTGTTCAATCACAGATTTGAATTTCTCAAGAAACTTTCATATCTTTTCTATTTTTCCTTTAATATCTAACCATTACTGTACTGTGCCCACATGCTAGAGCCAAATATTAAATTTTGTTTAAACTTTTTTTCAATTCATCCAAAGCTTGATTCAAAACTTTTATTCTTCAAAGAGAAATAAAAAGAAAAAAATCGAAAGTTTTCCAATAGTTTCATACTTTTCAGGACGCTTTGTAAAGGGCATAGTATGATTTTGTAGGATTTATATTTTATATTTACGACCGTAGAACATCTTATGCGAAGCAAAGACTTTGCTAATTAGCAAAGTCTTTGATGCGAAGTATAGGTTATTCAAGCGTGACGTTTATGGTCTAGCTTTATTAGACACAGTGAATTTAGTGAAACGTACTTTAGTGTCAAATAAATTTTTGAAAATGATTGATGGAAAAATGTTGGAAAAGAGCAATATACTTATGTGGGTACAGCAGAGAAAGGAGGGGAAGGACTCCGAGTATTAGGGACAGGAGAAAGGATCGAGTTTTATCTAGACGGATTAGACCGAGTTGTTGAAGTTGAACCCATAGTGATACAAGGATTCATTCTGTGAATTTTGGAATGGGATTCTTATTACAACAGGAAGTTAATGACCGGAAGTTTGGGACAGGAAAGGTGGACACGATTATGCAGTGAGACAGGCTCCCCATTTCCTTTTTAGATAAAGTAGAAACTGAAGAGATAGCTAAAGAAAGACAGAGGTTTAACAGATATCCGCCCAAAATACACACTACCAGAGACCAGTAATAACAGGGAGAAAATTGTTAAACCCTATATTATTTGTGATACATAATAACGTTTTATGTTATAATGATCCAACTAAACCATATGATGCTTAATGGATCTGTATACCGGAAGTAAAATTAAAGGAAACATTTCAAATCTGTCATAAGGAAATAGTAGCATGACATCGAGGAATTGAAGATACTCTAGACAAGCTTTAGAAATCGTTTTTTTATGCACTGTCACCGTGGGATAAGATCAGGAAATTAACAGAACGTTGTGATGTTTGTCAGGCAGTGGCGGAAGTGATCGAGTGTATCCGCCCCTTGGGATGACACAGTTCAGCGGAGACAGTGGGTAAGTTAAATGTTTAAATGTAAAAATGTATAAATGTGTAAATATAAAATTAAATAAATTATTCAAACATTATAGAAAATATATTCTATGACAAAAACTGTTGTGATGAAAGGAAAAATTCTCAAGGATATCTCAGAACTGCAGAAAGTACGCCAAAAATCGGATATTCTACAGTCTTATAAAAACTTTTATTACATGTAAATATCTTGTAAACACTTCCATAGATAGAGAAAATATATTCATTTTAATTTAGGTGAAAGTTAAATGCTTTGAAAAGAAGTTCTATACCTTATTGTGACAACACACTGCTCTTTGAATTCATCTCAGTAACTTACTTACGCATTTTAAGCTTTAATTTTCAGAAAGTAATCTGCAAATTTTTCAACAGTTTTTGCGTGAAAGCTAACTTTGGAACACTTGGATTTCTGTTCTTTGTTTTGCGTATCCATCTTGATATTACAAGGTTACTAGTCTGACTTTGCTCTCAAATAACCCAACCCAGTTTCATTTAACGCCCAACAGTAAAGTATTGAACTTGTTAGTTTACTGGTCCGAATTTGCACTCCCATAACTGCACCTTCTGGATTCATCAGTAAATTAGCAAAGGATTTGATTCTTTGCCACAAACTCAAATTTTCTAATCCCTATTTCTTTACAACTTGATGGTGTAAACCTTTGATATTTCAAACTTACAATATCTATCAGTATTCATAGTTTGAAATATCTAAGCTCTACGACAATAGGTTTCACAGCTATAAGGATTGGAAAATCAAAGTTTGTGACAAAGACTCAATTCCTTTGTTTATTTACTGAAACAACTGTGAGCTTTAATATTGTCTTTTAACAATTGAATTATCAAGACTTGGCATATTTTTTACTTCAATATCGCCAGCAGTTTAACTTAAAAGGACTGTAAGCGTAATTTCAATTGTAACCCTAAATGCTTAGATTGCAATGCCTGAATCACAATTTGGCACTCTTGAAACTTGAATCTGACGAATAATGAGGAAGAGAGTGTTCAATTTTAATAATGTTTTCTTGCAGTAGAAATGTGCAAGTCACTTTTAAGATAAACCTTAATTAAAAATAATCATTTTTCAAAACCCATTGATATATAATTCATACAAAGCTTTTATGGATACCGTTGTAAATCGGCCATTGGCTTTTTTTCAATACCATTAAAAAAAAAAAAAATTTTAGTTGGTTTAATTTTTCACCACAGAACAAAGATTTATCTGAAAACATTGTCTGGAAATAAATAAAGTAAAAGTTTGTTTAATTCATCTAAAATATATTTCTACATTGTCATATATTTACATGACAAGTCTGTAATGAATGAGATAGATAATTGGATAGTGAAATAGATAGACAAATAGATGTTAACGCCATACTATTTCTATTGGTGCAGAATAAACATCAAACACATGACTGAACCCTGATTGGATCAGGCGCTAATGAACTCGACATACTAGAGTGATAGATTTACGTGACATGTCTGTAATGAATGACCTTCGACTTTAACAAGATATTTCTTCTATATTCTCATCAGTCACCTCTAAATATAATATATTTGGTGTACTTCCTCTTCGTAAAAATATAATTCTACTAAAAAGAAAATCTAAAATGCGAGGAAAAAGTTCATAAGTTGGGTGTGAGCCTTTACTCCATACATTTCTAATAAAACTAAGCTTTTAAAGGTTTTGAGAAACACCATAAAATGTAAACAATTTGAAATTTTGCAGATTTTTCTGTCTTCAATGGTGGATTTCAAAAAAATTTTAAATGAGTTATTGGTAACAAAAATGCTCAATTTTTGCATGAGTGCGTGCACATCTTAGTTTGCAGTGATACAACAAACACACAAACCAAACATTGCTATAATTATTGAGCAATAAAAAATTAATATCTCTTTTAAGTAATCATGGAATTGAAACAGCAAACATTCTCAGAACTTGTTTCTTTGCTAAATCCTGATAGGTTGTGCACCATGCACTATGATACCGGTTTATGCTCTGTCAGCTGCATGGAAAAGATTGCTGTAGACGAGGCCGTATTCAAAATTTTACTGTTGGATATGAACTTACAATTGAATCAAGAATTCTTTTGTCGAAAATATCCACTCCTTGCCTAAAATGTCCTATTCCATTTGTCATTATAAAAGCGGAATTTTGACAATGGATCCTCAGAATGTCCAAACCCCGCTTAGCAGAGACTTTTATTTTCCAACTTGTGAGAATGTATATAATAAATATGAACAATAGCTGGATGAAAAAGGTGCATCATCATCAATCTAAAACATAATTTGTCAGAGAAAGAAATTGAGTCTTTGCCACAAACTCTGATTTTCTAATCCCTATATCTTTGGATTCCAACGTCGTAAACCGTTGACATTTCAAACTATGACTTTAGTTAGATCAAATAATATAAGTTTGAAATAAATAAAGGTTTACGAAATTGGGTTTCAAAGATAATGTGATTAGAAAATCAGAGTTTGCGGCAAAGACTCAATTCCTTTGACACCTCTGCGTGGAACAACAATAGTAACATGCGTAATATTAGGGAGAAAGAAATGCATATTTTCCTTGTCTACAAGGGATTAGAATGTGTAGATCTTAAAGAGAGGAACAGAAAACAGATGTATGATCAGCTAAAAAAAGATACAAATGTCAGAGAAAAATTCCCTGCTCCTTTAAAAATTTTGTTAAAACAAATGTTAAAAAAGAAATAGGTCTTTATATATAGAAACAGAAGTTATGATGAGAAATATGTAGATTTTAACCTTATTAAAATTTATTTTAATTCGACGTGTTTAATTAAAGCATGATATATTTGAAATTATACACGTTTTTAAACTTGAGTTAGTTGATATTATGCTGAATTGCCTTGCGTTGTTCATATGATGGGGGTGGGGGCGGATTACACCCCCCCCTCTTCCTCCCTCCACCAGATTTTTATAATTTCATAACTTTTTCTTAGTTTGGAGAAAGCATAGATTCAGATTTATTGAACTTCTAAAGCAATTTTTGATCCTCAAGAAAAGAGAAAGGTTTGAATGTGATATATGGCAAAAGTTTCCCACAATTTGAAGATTTATTATTTTCAATGCATTGTTGCAAAAGAAAAACTAAACTAAACAAATAAAAAAGCGAACACCTTTCTATAAACGTCCAAGGAATTGAGTCCTTGCCACAAACTTTGATATTCTAATCCCTATATCTTTACAACCTAATACCGTTGATATTTCAAATTATGAATTCTGTTAGATCAAATAATCTAAGTTCTAAATATTAAAGGTTTAGACCATCAGATTTTACTGATATATGAATTCGAAAGTTTTATTTTGAGGCATCCTTGATGTAAAATGAGTTTTGACACAAATTCAATTTTTTATCTTTGCAACCTGATGGTGCAAACCTTTGATATTTCAAACTTCGACCATTTGAAATTAGAGAATTCATAATTCATAGAAATTCAAAGATCTACGACATCAGGTTGCAAACTTGCAATGATCATTTAGCAAAATGATCGTTTTTATAAAGCTCGTCCCAAAAAGCTGCCATCCAAGTTCTGTTCAGTGTTGTGAATTCTTTGACTATATCAATGATTATTGATTACTCAATGCTAAAAATGGATGTTCTAGCTTAAAATAATTTCTGATGAAAAACTGCTTAAAAATAAATTCAAAATCACAACATATGTTTATTTTCAACTTCACAAATTTTTTGTTAAGCTATTTGAATTTTCAACTAGTTTGTGTATGATCACATTAATTTACATTCACGTTACAAACTTACAATATACATACATACATAAATACACCATTAAACTATAAAATGGTTTAATTTTAAATGAACAGAGCTGAAAACTTTAGAATGGTAGATATTGAGATTAATGTTTGATCCTCTCTTTTTCTTAATATCGAGACTAACCAAATCTTGTACTTATTTCCTAAAAGTGTATAAAATTCAACCAATCAGATAAATAAATTAAAATAAATTTGAAATTTTGCGCGCCATTTAAGATTATATACAGAAATGAGAGGAACTCTCTCATTTAGAAAAACCGGTTTTTGATTTTTCTCTACTATATCCAAGAAAGAATGGTTTAAGAAGAAAATCAAAAGTGTATCCATTGGATACTCAGATTAAGTAATCGGGATTAAGGATATCTCATTCTAAAGTTTTCAGCTCAGGAAACACAGCAGTTGTGTAATGTACACAGACCCATTCCACTCAATCTATATATATATCCGTTGGTTGTCTGTTTGTTTGTGTACAATAAATGTAAAAACGGCTGAACCGATCAGGTCCAAATTTTTTAGGGCCTTGCAGGACCCAAGGGAAGGTTTATGAATTCTCAGAATTTCAAAAAGTTGTATCCAAAATTATTCATTTTCAAATCTAAAAAAAACCACGAAAAAAATACTAAGAAATCCGCGAACTTGTTTTTATATTGTACGAAGAGAAAATAAAATGCTCACGGATAGGGCCTGCAATTTAAAGTTAAAATCGAAGATGGGCGCAAAGTTAGAAGATATTTTCTCTTTTAAACTACATCAAATACATATAAGATTGATTGAATGTCGTCCTCCAATTCTACAGTTTCATGGGTCCTACTGTAAATTTAGTCTCTTTACTTTGTACAACTACATAAGGGAGTCAGCGTTTATATCAATGCAATGATGACGACTTTTTTATTTAAGTTTTGATTTCCATCAAATTGCAAGTTTACAACTAAACCAAGAGAAGCTGTAAAGTTGACAACATCTCTTTGTTTCTATGCTAATTTGAATCCATGCTGTTAAAAAGCTTGATATACATCAAAATTTAAATCGGAAGTCGTCCTTATTGCGTAGTATATATACGACGAAAATTAAAGAGAAGAATCGTTTTAGGAGGCGAAACTATAAACCTTTCCATGATGAAATGTTTGATAAGAAAGGATGATTTTTACATTTTTCTAAATTTACATATTCTCAGCCACAATTTTATTTTATGGGTTATAATATAATAATATCATAAATCAACGATACCCTTGAAACTTTTTAATTTTAATCTAATTTTAAATTTTTTTCTATAGACACCACAAATGAAAATAAACAGTTAAAAAAACATTAAAATCAAATTTATACTTAATCAGATAAAGCTTTTCAGGGTACCGTTGTACATTGTAATCTTTGCATGGAGGTTTACTGAAAATTAGTCAAATAAAAAATGGTTGTAAAGGCGAACACTATCAAAAAGGAAAACAGTTCACCGGATGCGCGTAAAGCCGCTAAATGCTGTTTATTTGTATTTCTTTTGATATTCTCAAAACTGTTTGATCTAAAGCAAACACAAGATGAGTTTTTAAAAATAGAGCTCTTAAAAGATTTACAACCATTTCAACATTTGAGGAAAATTAACTTCAATTAACGCAAAACATCTCAAAAATCAGTTGTTAAAATGTCTTTTAAATTTTACAAAGGGGCTGTCAAATGACCCAAGATTTAATAGGGGAATGCCCGATTCCCAGCATTGAACTTTTTTTCTGATCAATAATCATTGTGATCTTGCCAGGCTACATTTCTTGTATAAAACCTACTGGGTCGACCCCATGGTAGTCCAACCTGGACGGTACGACTGAATGCTAAGTAACACATGTTGTACCGGCTCAGATCATTCAAATTTTAGATTAGGAAGTTATATGAAAGACATATCCAACATATCCAAACACATGTTGTACCGGCTCAGATCATTCAAATTTTAGATTAGGAAGTTATATGAAAGATAATGCCGATTAATTCTGACCATTCCTAAATTGTTTTTCTCAAGCAGTAATGTGGAAGTATTTTTTGCAGAGAAACCATACTTAAAGAATATCAGTTTTAAGATATCAAACAAAGCACTAAAGGATACCTTTGTGACCTGCAATCGGATTTGCCACTCTGTAAAGTAAGAGAACTACAGTACATACTTATATGGTCGAACCGGACCGACCCGCTGTAAGGGCCATAGAGACGCACATCTGCAATAGGATATGCTACTCTGTAAATGAAGGGAAACTTGAAATAATGACTATTCTTTAAATTGGAATTTTCTCAGTCATGCAACAAGAGAACTACATACATATATGGTACAGTGGACTAGAGTCAATTTAAATTCAACCCGGACCGACCTGTTCACTGTAGCTTCAGTAGAAGTAAATATTTCCATTTACTGTTTAGCGCCGATTGAAGGATTCATAACTCTAATTGGATAATGAGATAGATAGAAAGATAGATTTTACCACCATACTATTTCTATTGGTTCAGAATAGAAAACAAACACATTACTGAACCCTGATTGGATCAGGCGCTAATGAACTCGACATACTAGAGTGATATATTTACGTGACATGTCTGTAATGAATGACCTTCGACTTTAACAAGATATTTCCTCTATATTCTCATCAGTCACCTCTAAATATAATATATTTGGTGTACTTTCTCTTCGTAAAAATATAATTCTACTAAAAAGAAAATCTAAAATGCGAGGAAAAAGTTCATAAGTTGGGTGTGAGCCTTAACTCCATACATTTCTAATAAAACTAAGCTTTTAAAGGTTTTGAGAAACACCATAAAATGTAAACAATTTGAAATTTTGCAGATTTTTCTGTCTTCAATGGTGGATTTCAAAAAAATTTTAAATGAGTTATTGGTAACAAAAATGCTCAATTTTTGCATGAGTGCGTGCACATCTTAGTTTGCAGTGATACAACAAACACACAAACCAAACATTGCTATAATTATTGAGCAATAAAAAATTAATATCTCTTTTAAGTAATCATGGAATTGAAACAGCAAACATTCTCAGAACTTGTTTCTTTGCTAAATCCTGATAGGTTGTGCACCATGCACTATGATACCGGTTTATGCTCTGTCAGCTGCATGGAAAAGATTGCTGTAGACGAGGCCGTATTCAAAATTTTACTGTTGGATATGAACTTACAATTGAATCAAGAATTCTTTTGTCGAAAATATCCACTCCTTGCCTAAAATGTCCTATTCCATTTGTCATTATAAAAGCGGAATTTTGACAATGGATCCTCAGAATGTCCAAACCCCGCTTAGCAGAGACTTTTATTTTCCAACTTGTGAGAATGTATATAATAAATATGAACAATAGCTGGATGAAAAAGGTGCATCATCATCAATCTAAAACATAATTTGTCAGAGAAAGAAATTGAGTCTTTGCCACAAACTCTGATTTTCTAATCCCTATATCTTTGGATTCCAACGTCGTAAACCGTTGACATTTCAAACTATGACTTTAGTTAGATCAAATAATATAAGTTTGAAATAAATAAAGGTTTACGAAATTGGGTTTCAAAGATAATGTGATTAGAAAATCAGAGTTTGCGGCAAAGACTCAATTCCTTTGACACCTCTGCGTGGAACAACAATAGTAACATGCGTAATATTAGGGAGAAAGAAATGCATATTTTCCTTGTCTACAAGGGATTAGAATGTGTAGATCTTAAAGAGAGGAACAGAAAACAGATGTATGATCAGCTAAAAAAAGATACAAATGTCAGAGAAAAATTCCCTGCTCCTTTAAAAATTTTGTTAAAACAAATGTTAAAAAAGAAATAGGTCTTTATATATAGAAACAGAAGTTATGATGAGAAATATGTAGATTTTAACCTTATTAAAATTTATTTTAATTCGACGTGTTTAATTAAAGCATGATATATTTGAAATTATACACGTTTTTAAACTTGAGTTAGTTGATATTATGCTGAATTGCCTTGCGTTGTTCATATGATGGGGGTGGGGGCGGATTACACCCCCCCCTCTTCCTCCCTCCACCAGATTTTTATAATTTCATAACTTTTTCTTAGTTTGGAGAAAGCATAGATTCAGATTTATTGAACTTCTAAAGCAATTTTTGATCCTCAAGAAAAGAGAAAGGTTTGAATGTGATATATAGCAAAAGTTTCCCAGAGTTTAAAGATTTATTATTTTCAATGCATTGTTGCAAAAGAAAAACTAAACTAAACAAATAAAAAAGCGAACACCTTTCTATAAACGTCCAAGGAATTGAGTCCTTGCCACAAACTCTGATATTCTAATCCCTATATCTTTACAACCTAATACCGTTGATATTTCAAATTATGAATTCTGTTAGATCAAATAATCTAAGTTCTAAATATTAAAGGTTTAGACCATCAGATTTTACTGATATATGAATTCGAAAGTTTTATTTTGAGGCATCCTTGATGTAAAATGAGTTTTGACACAAATTCAATTTTTTATCTTTGCAACCTGATGGTGCAAACCTTTGATATTTCAAACTTCGACCATTTGAAATTAGAGAATTCATAATTCATAGAAATTCAAAGATCTACGACATCAGGTTGCAAACTTGCAATGATCATTTAGCAAAATGATCGTTTTTATAAAGCTCGTCCCAAAAAGCTGCCATCCAAGTTCTGTTCAGTGTTGTGAATTCTTTGACTATATCAATGATTATTGATTACTCAATGCTAAAAATGGATGTTCTAGCTTAAAAAAATTTCTGATGAAAAACTGCTTAAAAATAAATTCAAAATCACAACATATGTTTATTTTCAACTTCACAAATTTTTTGTTAAGCTATTTGAATTTTCAACTAGTTTGTGTATGATCACATTAATTTACATTCACGTTACAAACTTACAATATACATACATACATAAATACACCATTAAACTATAAAATGGTTTAATTTTAAATGAACAGAGCTGAAAACTTTAGAATGGTAGATATTGAGATTAATGTTTGATCCTCTCTTTTTCTTAATATCGAGACTAACCAAATCTTGTACTTATTTCCTAAAAGTGTATAAAATTCAACCAATCAGATAAATAAATTAAAATAAATTTGAAATTTTGCGCGCCATTTAAGATTATATAAAGAAATGGGAGGAACTTTAGAAAACCCGTTTTTTTGATTTTTCTGTACTATATCCAAGAAAGAACGGTTTAAGAAAAAAATGAAAAGAGTGTCCATTGGATACTCAGATTAAGTGATCGGGATGAAGGATATCTCATTCTAAAGTTTTCAGCTCAGGAAACACAGCAGTTGTGTAATGTAAACAGACCCATTTCACTTAATCTATATATAAATTTAGCTGTCTGTCTGTCTGTCTGTTTGTTAGTATCCAATAAATGTCAAAACGGCTGAACCGACCGGGCCCAAATTTGTTGTGGGACATCACGTGACCACAGGGAAGGTTTATGAATGATAAAAATAAAATAAAAATGTGTTTAAATAGGTGGAACAGAGCACTGTTCAGGATAACTGTCGCAATATGCAACAACCTGCCACAGAAATACAACAATTAATTTACATAATGTTACTACACGTACAGAAAAAAGGACCGAACCGAATCATATATTTCAAAGGCCCGAATTTCACAACTTTTGTTACCTTTTCTTAAGTATCGTTTAGATAAGACTAAAGTGAGGTTCGGAACTAAGGATTTTTCACACACACTGTTCGCTCCAATTTGAACATCTGTTGAGAGATAAAAATACGAAGTTCTTTATCCTAATAATCAGCTTCAAAGGCTTAAAGGGTACTCTTGTAAATCAGGCATTCTCGTTATTTTGCATTTAGGTTCAATAATAAAAGAGGATCGATAAACTCTCTTCAACATAATGTTCTACTTAAACTATCCAGATGAAAATATTAAAATCGTCGTCTTTAAATAGATTTCCCGAGAAAAGTTTTGGTCGTGGGTTTTTACAATCTGTTCAACCTCAAGTCTCATTCAAACTCTATTAAGATTCATATCATTTTATTTGCAGAACATTCGAGGATGGAAAAAGATTTTAAAGAAAAAATTCATCTCTGTTTGAAGTTTTCAGCGTTTTCAACATACAACTCTTCAAATGGAAAATTATCAGAAGTATATAAACGGTAACGCTTCAAACTATAGTTTTTAATCCTCACATGTTTCCGACCTGATTAGGGTTTCCATTCGCAAAACTTTTGCACAATTTTTGCGGAACAAAACGCAAAATTTGTCTTTTGTTGCGTATCAGTTTTGCGCGAAAAAACAGCAATTTGCGCAATCATTCGCAAAAGTCATTTCCCGCAAAATTGTCCTATTCCGCTTGTTCAGGTCACTTGATGTGGAAGCCTATAATTTTAAATTTTTATTTAAATTCTTCGAACATTTTCTGGTCGTTCAATTTGATTCATCCTGCTGAGAAAAGTTTCATCAATTTTCAGGACAAGGATGACTTTAAAGTGTGGCAACGTACATGTACATGAGGATGTACATGTACATGCTCTTGATTATTTCTTACTAACGTTTCATGGTTGTAAACTTCTCGTAGAATTGTTCAACTCTTGTGCACCCTAAACGAAGCTTTCGGTACGTACTGCAGTGCTCAGGAGAAGAAGAAATGGTTTACGAAGAGAATGTTTGGATTACTGTGCGTGTCGTTCCCCTCTAAAATGTTGTTTTATCTGAGAGACTATTTTTTGTTATATAATATTAAAAATACGAATGTTTATTTGAAATTTCGTTGAAAGTGTACGAACAATGTTTAGATACCCTTTTTGATTTAATACACACATTGTTTTTCAACAATAATAAATGTCACAATTTTTTCGGCGGTAAATTTTTCATCTTTGACGGTCCATAAACCTTTCCTGCGGGCACATAAATTGCCATAAAATGTTCACCCATTTTGACGTTTATTGGATACAGACAGTCAAACAAACAGACAAACATAAAATACTTATTGATGTCAAATTGAATGATTGAAGGGCTTAATATTTTCTGATTCCTATTTTTAAATTTTATCTCTATTTTTTTTACAATAAAGCATTTTTCGATAAAAAATAAAAATAAAAAAGGAAATGTTTTGTTTCCTTTAAGTGTTTCCTCTTGAACACATTTATTTCATCTCAGTATTGAAGGTCAATTATGAAAGCAACACATTTCTGTAAAACTCGATTTATTATTTCAGAATAACATTTTTAAAATGAATTTGAATGAAGCTTATATCCTTCGATTTAAAAGTTTACGCTAAATGTCCCGAATTATTTACTAAATAATGTAAAAATTAATCTTTATAATGATTTTTTTAAAAAATCGATTTTTTTTCGGCAGCGAAACGTTTTTGTATTGACCCAGTTTTCTATAAAGCCACAACATTGGGTTTAATTATGTTGTTTTTTTTTGCAAAAATTTCAAGAAGATCCTGATACTAGAAAAGCGCTACTTAGATAATGCGCTATTTATAAACAGATCATAAGCGCTATTTATACCAGATAAAACGCAAGTAAGCGTTTTATTTAAGTAGCACTTTATGAGTGTAGCATTTTTCTAGGGGCATCAAGAAAATCCAGCCCAAGCTTGTTTTTAACTTAAAAGTTAATTATCCCAGTGGGGTTTTATATGAAGTTATCCTATATTGTGTTGTAAATTGTAATATAACCTAATATACAAAATATATCCTGTATAAAATGAGGAAGGGAAGAAAAATAGTGTTAATATAATTCTCAAGAAACATGGTTCAGTACTCTACCCTGCTCCATATATAAGCAAGCATAAATGGAGACCATGTTTAAGAATAAATACAAAAAAAAATAAAAATTATGAATAAATCAAAAATTAAAATTAAAAAATTAAAAAATAAAATTACCATAAAAAGTGTGAAGTAAGGAAGCCAGGATCCAATAAATGCGCCAACAATAACGCCTAACTGCCGCGCTGCTTTCTTTTCTCGAACTAGCGCATTCGGCGCGGAGCCGACATTTTGTCGAGATTTTGATATCTGTCCTAGAGACTGTCCATTGTGGATCGTCATTCCAAGAGGTCTTCCTTGAACTGTATTCTGTGAACCCTTCCGCCTTCCTTTCCACGAGAACACGCCTCCTAATGACGAACTAGACGAAACGCATTTTCAAGCACTATTATCAATAGAAATGAACTAAAAACTAAATTACAAATGATGAAGTATTAGTAATGATTAATATTGTAGAATTGTACAGAAAGATAGTTGGGATAAAAAAGCCATTTTATTTACTTTAACGAGTAATTATTTTGAACAAATAAATTCACACTTGAGAACTATGGACGCTCTGGCCTTGAATAGGACTGGTTAGATTTGATATAAAAGTGGTAAAGCTAAGTGTAATGTACTGTTGTACATTGGACATTTTACGTTCGCATGAAACAAAAGTATAAATTAATTTTTTTTCCAACATGATTTTTGTTTGTGAAGGTACTGAAGTTAGAGAGAAATTTTTTCAAAACGAACCAAACAAGTTTGTTTTTCTTACGATTTGGTTTGGATCAAAACTTGAGGAGTATCAAGGTCGCAAAGTTGTACCAGAGACTCTTCATTACGTTCTACCAAATTGATTCTTTTACAATACAGGGTAACATAGAAATTGTTCACTCTGAGAGTCAGTATTCTTACGTCATAAGTGTCAACTCAGTTTTTGTGTCCGACAAAATTATTAATAATAGTGATTTTAGAATAAAGTGCTTATCTTACAGTAAAATAAGTGCAACTTTATGTGTTTTTCTGTTTTTACATTTTTTTATTAAATCTTGGAAACTAATGTGAGAAAATTTCGTTCTACACAGTCTATTTTACACGTTACTTTTAGAAATTTTATAAAATCGCTTATTTGGCAGCAAAAGTTGGATGGCGCCAAATAGGCGAAAAAAATTGCTTTCATTCAACAAAAACCGCTCATTTGGCAGCAAACATATCCAACATATCCAACATATCCAACATATCCAACATATCCGACATATCCAACATATCCAACATATCCAACATATCCAACATATCCAACATATCCAACTCCTTTATGGCCAAATATTGACATTTGATGTAAATCGGTTTATTCATTTTCCTGACAAAGCATTTCTCATTGAGCTTTTCAAGTTTTAATTCAAGGCTGTACTTAATCCTGAAAATCCACCAAAATATTTTGTTTGTTTGAAAATGTCTATTTCCTGAATGTTGGTTTCCCTAGGCCTGAATCACTAATAGTTCTGCA